>NC_045745.1:28813166-28829179 GCF_008692095.1 Etheostoma spectabile
TGTTTGTGTGTGTGTGTTTGTGTGTGTGTGGGAGTGCAAATGTATACAAATATGTGTGTGCAAATGTGTGTGTATCTGTTTCACCATCTCCTCTGCATGCTGAGAAGGCAGATATCTCTAGAGGTTCTGTAATAGAGCGGATAGTGTTGCCCGCCTCACATTGCCATGGGGGATGGAGGTATAGTATTGGCTAGTGGGGAGGAGTAGAGAGAAAGAAATAGGGTAGAGGGCAAAGGATGATAGCATCCATCGTTAACTTACGTTAAGATATAAATGAAATCCTCCTCCATCAGCGTTTCAGCTGATATGAGTGTGAATGAATTAACTTTTCTTGTGCTGGACCAGGACATTGGAAGGGTTGCAACCATTTGTTTATCATTTTTAACCAGAGCTGACATGGTGGAGATATTTCCTCGCCTGCTGCGGTATAGCTATAACCTTTGGTGTTATAGATCTATGCTTTGAGATTTCTGTCTTTTCTCCAATTCAATGGTCCTGAATGCAATGTAGTTTGAGTTACCGAATTCTTGTGTGTATTTTGTAACATTGGTGAACCGGCCTTTTAACAGCACCGTTTTAGAGGGTAACAGTTTAAAGACAGTTTCAATGGCAACATCTATTCCCAGAAACAGTGTTATGTTACTCTGGATAATAGAAAAAAACATGCACTCAATGGTTTCCATGGGGATGATTATTTTATTAGAAAGTCTTTTTGTTGAGAACTGCTAAAGGTGATGCTGGTGGGTTATCCAGAGTAATAGGACCACTGGAAAGATATGTTGCTTTGTGTCATTTTTCAATGGTGTGAGCACCATAAGCAACATTTCATTTAACCTCCATTTTGTTGGTGTTGCAGCAGAAATCCTAGAGTCTGTTATCTCAGAACCTGGGCAAATAAAACCAAGACCATTTGCATGCCTGTATACCACTACAGCTAAGTGAGAACATGTTTTTGTAATTCAGATATATTTTCTATTTCTTTAATGGTACTATATGTATTAGGAACAGACACATAACAGTAATAGATATTAATGCTTCCTCCCTGAGCATGGGTGTGTAGTGGGGAACAGCAGCACAGCTAGATGGCTCCAGTACCAAATTGCTTCTGGGAGGTTGAAATGCAGAAAGCTTCACACTCCTGTGAACACACAGCGGGGAATGCACTGTACACTGTTTACAGTATACACAGTCTGCCATGTTTAATAACCCTCCCCGTCACTCCCATTTGGTTTCCGAACAGAACAACAAGCTCACAAACACCGGGACATTAACAGCCCATGCATGTTAGTCAGTACCCTTCAATTGATGTTATTAAACATGGGTTACCTTTAGCACCGACACCTACTGGGTCTAATCAAGGGTTTCAGTCCCAGTAAATCTCACTGTTCCTTGTAAGTTACTGTAAGTCTACGGCAAATGTATGTTGACCACCTGCTTTTTATTCACACCCCAAAGCAGCTGCATATGTGTATCAAGCAGAGCAGAATAAAACAACAAACCAATTAATTTGGACACATGCTGCCATGTGAGACAGTGAATAGAAATTAAGAAAACGGAAGTCAACCATGGCTAGACAGAAGAAGAAAAAAAGGTATTATGTGGATCTCAGGGGTTTGTTTTGTGGGAGGTGGAGATGCTGCAGAACTGAAGTGAAAATGATTAACACTGACCTTGACTGATTCTGTCCTCTACATTTTTTTTCTTCTTCATGGAGCCTTTTAGACAGTAAGACACTTTCTCTCCACAGACTGTCAAGGAAAACATTTCATTTGAGTCCACAGTGCCAGAAATGTCTATCCAGAAAAAAAAGGTTATCCTATCCCTAACTGCTCTCTTTCTCTTTTCCTCCTATTTGGATCCAGACAATGCTGAGTCTACTAAGATGAAGACAGCTGGAGGGATTACACTGAGCTAATTATAACATGTCTATCCATAATTGCAGCGGATTACGCTATTATTCATACAGAGCTTAACTGCACAAATGCCTTAACTGCCATCACATTACGTAGCATATCACACTATGTATTATTCACTATTTATACAGCTGAAACTAAATACCACTTTTCAGTTTCAGGAGCCTTGGTAAGGGCAAACAATAACCTAACCCTATTACACTATTACAGCTCTTTTCCCAGTCTGTGAGGCATCACTGATGACTCCATCAGGCTTGTGCATTAAGGGTATTGTTGAACAGAAATGAGGAAATGGCACGGCCCATTCAGGTAGCAGATCAATCAGTGAAAGCAATTCCTGGGGGAGTGCATGATTTAATGTATGGGCTGGCCTTAAGATGACAAGCAGACACATGAAGGAAATCATTTGAGCAAATACCAGAGTCTTAATGATCTGGTGAAACAGTACCCTCCTTTTCTCCACCCACTCACGCCTTTTTATGATAAGAGAAGTGAACATGTGGTTATAAGAACCCTTTTTTTAAACACAGTCTTGGAAATGTGCTTGCTTGGCAACATTACTTAACCATGTGTGTCATGTTATAGTAGAACAGTGCATGGTCAACCTCACAAGATATGTTAGGTTTTTAGTCAGATTTGAATTCAATTCAATTTAATTTATAGTTACAACAGTTATATCAAGACATTTTTCAGATAGAGTAGGTCTAGACTGCGCTCCATAATTTACAAAGAGCCATCAATTCCAGTAATTCCCCCAAGAGCAAGCATTTAGTGTGACAGGGGCGAGGAAAAACTTCATTTTAAGGATAAACCGCGGACAGACCCAGGCTCTTGGTAGGCGGTGTCTGACGGTGCCGGATGGGGTTGTGCAATCCTAGTCTCAACAAAAATGATGTAACTATGACTAGAAATAATAGTTGTAGTAGTTAATGGCATTGGCAAAACATGTAGATTCATGGGTCAATATTTGACAATCCCTGACCTGTTAATTAGCAGGAGACTGACAGACACAGAAATGTGTCACTGCATGAGTTCTAGTGGAAGTGAATGAAAGGCGAAAGAGATATTCCCGGAGCATGGTGCAAGTGTTTGCATGTCCTCCCATCTAGCTGTATCTCTCTTTTGCCAGGATGACAGTATGTTGTTTATCAACCTCGCTGTTTTTTTAAATAATCTTTTTAGCAGTGTGTTCACTTTGCTCCCTCCTACCTCCTGCCCATCAGAGCAGCTGTCTCCATTCACATGGTACAGCCAGCCAACCTTGACGTTTCCTTTGCACTGCTGCTAAAACCAATTAAATTTACAGCAAAGAAATCACCTGATTACAAAGCTACAGAGCACCCCCCTCCACCCCACCCATTCCCTCTGGTGTGGGTATTCATGTGTGCATCTGTGTATGCATGCCACTAAGGGCAATGTTAAGAGCAGATCAGGTGGGGACGTGACATACTTTCTGGTTGTGTGTGTGCCTGTCTCTTTGCTAATCCATATGGGTGCCGCACTAATTAAATCCAGCGGCTCAACCATTCACACCACTAGCTGCTTGGCACTGAGCGAAAAAATCTGTTGGTGTTTTGCCAGGTAATATGACAAAATCAGCGGGGGGAGTTTATCGTGTGTGTGTGTGTGTTAATGTCAGCTAAAGAGAAGGGGGTGTGATTGCGGCTGCTTGTGTGCAAAAGTGAGAGGGAGCGAGCTGGCCTGCATAGACGCATTACAGACATTATTTCTGGTGAAGTGTTTGTAGATGGGACAGGTAGATTGGCTGCTGATGATGTAGATGCCTGTGTAAGAGGTGAGCTTTTGTCAGCAGGGTTAATAGCAGAGGGGACATCATGTCATGCAAGACTTCCTAACTGAGCCAGCCCCGCTGGAGTCAGTGAGACAGACTGGCTGGCAGGCTGCTTGTCTCTCCAGAAGTGGGTGCCTCTCTCAGCAATTTCCAGACCTTATCAAATCTAAACAGTATAAATGTGTGCCTTTCCTCACCCCTGACCCCATCACTCCCTGTGGCTTTCCACAAGCTCTTTCCATCTCCACAGCTGAAACGTATTATTGTGTTTTAAATTAGGCAGCTTTAGCCCCAGATTTATTCTCTTGAGTGCATCCTTTCCATTTTTGCTCTCCAAAATCGTTTGACTGGAAATGTTTTTTTTTTTTATTGTTTATCATTTGAGTGTGCATGAGTGAGGTCACCTGTCCGCAAGGATTTTATAATTGTCTGCTTGATGTGTGTTTCCCAGTAATTTCACAGCCAACGTGCTGATGTTCTTTACGGTTTGTGTGACGGGTATGTGCTTGATTAGTCTGCTGCATGGGAGGGCTAATGTGTCGCCTTATTGGTGTTGTGTTAACAGGATAAAGATTTATAGGGGAGCAGAGCAGAATGTGTTCTGTGGTCCACACAACACATAGATAAATAAATGGAAATTGGGTCCATTTGTCACTGCCTGGCCCTGCCTGGGCTTGGCGTACCTGTGGAGTGCGGAGCCCAGCAGAGATGTGACAGTTTGTAGTTGTAAGTACATTATCGGGTCGTATATCACACAGCCTCCTCCAGTCCCCTGCACATACTACTACTGACTTAATCCTCCAAAGGAGATACAAAGGCAAAGAGCTATACTTCTGTTCGATTTCCTGCTGTTTGTTCTCAGACCTGTTGAAAAAACACATCACTGGTTGAGTTTGTTGCTGTAATGAAGAGCTTCATGAAGCTTGGAAACCACATCCTGAAAGAGAAGAACAATAAAAACAGAAACAGAGGATCAATGCCCATATTTTCTATTGATGTGCAAATTATAATTTGCAGTCTTTATTTACTGAAAAGTCCTCAACAGTGTGATTATTATCTTATATTAACCTTAGTTCAGTTAAAGTTTGCAGCATATTGTTGATAGCATGAAATAATATTGGCAAAGTGTAATGTTTTTCATTCACAGCAGGTATTTTGGTATCTAAAAGGATAAGATGTGTCAGACAGTTTATTGAAAATCATACACTGAAAGGCATTATCAAAACATAAAGGGAGACAAACCACTTATCTGAGCACATCCGTTGTTTTTTGAAAATGCAATTGCCTTTTGTGTCTCGAAGTCTTGAATTATTGTGTCACATTAAGGCCACAAATACAAAGAGATACTGACATTGGTAGTGGACTTAAAAATCAGCCCTGCATGTGGGTACATTTTGGTTAATGTTAGGAAATGATCATGGCTTCAGTTAAAAGTGAATCAAGTAAATATGTCCTGTGGAGGGCTTCAAGGCGTTGACTTTTTAAAAAATATTTCAGACCACGATTGTTCCCTAACCTTGATCAAGTGCTTTGAGGTTCCTAAACATAACCATTTAGTCGAATCACATTTTAATCACAAGCTGGGATTGGATTTCAGGAGCAGATATTTTATTTTGTCTCAACATTTTGCAAATAAATTCACCACCAATATTTTGCACATGACCATATTAGGATAATTATCGTTTCCTCCTTATGGTGATGAAAAATAGAATCCAAAACACACAGTATGTAACTGTCGGGATTGTTTATTACGCACATTTTCTCTGTAATTTCTTCGGCTCATAATGTGGCACTAAATGGGGAAAAATCTTCTCATGCACAAAATAAGTGCTGGGTTTACCAGAAGCAATAGCAGTTTCTTTGGAACCTAGAAAAAGGGGGTAATTATCATGTTGTGCGATAGCTTCCATGGCTACACGGACAAAAGGAAACTTCAGCAATATGAAACCTAATAAAATGTAAAAACAATGCAGCACAGTTAAACCATTATATTTGAGTTAAAGCTATCGCATAAATGAACAAGCTAAAGCAGAATCTCACTTGAAGGTAATCTGCACCTCAAGTATGTATTTGAAATATAAGACAAAGCTTCATGAAGTGTGTAGGATCTCATTGGACTCGTTTTACTGTAATGTTCAGCCAGCAGTTTTTTCTATTCATTTTTCTCTTCCATGTTTTTTTTTTTCATGCAGAAGAAAGAGAGAGAGAGAAAGACGTTGAGGCAGAGACAGACAAGAAGCCACAGTGCAGTTGTGTGGTTTCCTCTGGCATTCTGCTGACATGGGATCCATTAGGAGGTTTTGGAAGGGTTGGGGGTGGAGAATGCACAACAGGACCGAGAGAGAGAGAGAGAAAAAAAAGAGTGAAGTGAGGGCCTAAAAATCAGTGAGGAAAATCTAGCATAGCTGAAAGACATTAAGGGCAGGTTTGAAGCAGGAGAGAAGAAAAAGTAGATGGGGAGGAGCAAAGCCTTAAGAGATGGTGCGATAGCTTAGAGGAAACAAAGGAGATGGGAGTAATCAGAGATTGAAGTTGGAAGACAGGAAAACACAAGGGAGAATGGAAAAGTGATGAGGGTGAACAGGAGTGTACATGGAAGGAAAGGAAAAGAGATGAGAAGAGAGCTGGTGGGGGGCTGATTCAGCTTACTTGCACTGGCGGAGAATCAAAGCGGCATGGTGGAGCCGAATGTAGCACTATTACAAAAAAAATATTCAGGTGTGCACTTGCCTCAACCAAATTGCCAATGACACACACTATTGACCTCATCTTGGTCTGCTAATTTGCTCCCATCCAGTCAGGTGAGTCACCTCAGGACTGACTCAGGAAAGGTGCTCTTATTTCAACAGAGCGTTTCCACGGCATACCCCTTACTAATGATAAGGCAGGGTGTCTGTACACACACTTAGTGATCTCTCCTGTGGTGCCCAAATGATACCCTCCGTCCCTGTCATCACTAGAGCCTCTCGCACGCCAACTAAATGGGAGTGTCATTGTCAAGGAGATTGAAAACACCTGGAGGCTGTCATCATACGACAGCAGTCGTCTATTCGGCCATATTTACGTGGAATCAAACATTGACAGATGAGTGTTTGTAGCCACAGGGCCGCGGCGGTGTTTGTGATAGGGATTTACAGAATAACAGAGATGGTGTGGTGGAGAAAGAGGATAACGGAGGGCTGTATTAGCTTTATTTTCCAAATGTGCTTCATGTAATTACAGATGCTTCTCAGGGCCGTAGCTCTTTCACTTTGCTCACTTTTCGAGGAACGTTTTCACATGCAAATATCCACTCTCCCGATTTGTGCCTCTGACCACAACATCAAACGGAATGAGCTATCAGAGACGAAACCGCGCGTAGCATTCAATATCAATTTTTTTTTTCCTCTTGCTTTGCATATCATTTTCGAGCTCTCTGCTTCTCCCTCCCCCATACCTAGCCACAAACTCTCCTTGTCAGAAAGACAAATTACCCAGTGGGCTGCTTTTTTAGCTGTGCTTTCTGTACAATAATCAATTTGAGAATGAGAGAAAGAGAAGGCTCGAGAAACGTGAAATTATTCATCAGGGTCTCTCAGTAGCCGGGCTGTAGAGGTGTGGGGGATGGTAGGGGCTACCTCGTCCTCCGTGAGATAATTAGGGAGAAGACTGAAAAGCAGAAGTAAGGGCAAGACTACAGGCCTGCAGTGATAGTAAAAAAAAAAAAAAAGAGAGAGAGATGGAGAGTGGTAGGTGCAGACATTAGGGATCGTAGCCACTCTGAGAGCAGCTTGTTGTTATATTTGGAAATCTTGAGATGGTGTTTAGTTTGTCGTCCCAGCAACAGACCGATACACAGGAGAGGACGGAGGACAGACAGACAGCTGGGGCTGGTGACGAGTGACGGGGAAGTGCAGAGAGGAGGAGGAGGAAGAAGAGCTCTAAAGGGGAGCATGACTGAGAGTTACCTTCAGCTAAACTACCCAGGAGAAAAGAAGCATAGCGCGAGGAGGGGAAAAATGAGCCAGGCTCTCTTGTGTGGCGGGTGTTTATTCAAAGACCTCTTGTTTCCTACCAATTAACGGCGCTGGGGACTGCTTCAGAATAATCCTCCCTTGGTCTCACTCCCTTCTCTGTCTTCACTCTCTTCTTCCCTTCCTCTGCAATGTTTGCTCCGTCTGCAATCTTTCATCATTTAAACATCTCACAACGCACATTTTTGCACGTGGTTTTACTTTCTAAGTTCTCCCATCTTGTTTCTCCTTATCTTGTTTTAATTACTTGTATTATCTTCAACAGCCTGGATTTGTTCTGTTCTTATCCCGGCCCTGCTCTGTGCTGCTGCATCGACCCAATTTCCCCAGAGGGATCATTAACGTTTCATCTTTCACCCCTCATTCATTTCTCTCTCCATTCATTCCTCCCTGATGTGGCTCGGTCCAACCCAAACAAGCTTGTCGTTATTCTCTATTTCTCTTCCCGGACCCACTCTTAATCACCTGTCTTTAGCGTCTCCATGACTTGAAGGGGTTATAAGTACCAAAGGAGTAGTAGAAATAGAGCACATATGAGGAATTTGTAGATGGATGTGATCAGTTTTTTTAAATTTTTGAAACCCCTTTTTGAGTTTATGGTGATATGGTGCCTATATACAGTATGCAGTTTATATCTATTTCTAGAAACTGTCTTGGAGGGTGAGAATGCTTGAAAACAATGGTTGTTTTATACCATCCATACTGGAGTAGTTGTAATGTGGTACTGTTTTTACCAAATACCACATCTATTTGCCTTTGCCTTATCAATATTAAAGACCTGACATGCCGCGCCATTTGGCTCTACATTGGCCAATCATCCATTATGTTTTTAATAATAATGTATCCTTTACTGTACATTATGTATGTATGTATGTATGCATGCATGCATGTATCCTATATTTTCATTCCGCTAGACCCATCTCTATCTCCATATCCATCAGGAAATAATGTGCAGAACAGTGTCAAATGCACCCTCTATACATGCCTTGTAGCCAAGTGATTTTACTATCTGCAACTGCACTGTCAGCATCTTTCCCCGTCACGATAATGTAATTTTCCCTGGTTGAATAAAGGCATTGTTGTGTTATGTTGTGTCTCTCACAACAAACTGCCTGAGATACACATAATATGCCTGAGATACACGTAATATGGCTCGGAATAAAAATGCAATAGTCCCAGATATTTGTGTGAAAACAGCCCATCATTCTTGGGATCTCTGTCTGTCTTTTTTTTTTCTGTCACACAGGAGAGCATTACATACCTTACATAGCCTCTTTCTCTCCTGGGCCCAGAATTGTCTCTCAGATTGATGGCAGAGGAAGGACTAGGGCACCTTAGGGTACATTAGAATGCAGAACATGGCTGTAACTGTGGGTGTATTGTGTGTGTGTGTGTGTGTGTGTGTGTATGCATGTGTGTGTGTGTTTGTTTGAATCTAACTTTGCTTATTTTGGCTCCAGCCTCGCCATGAAGAAAAAAAACATTACATTGCAGTGACTGTTGAGTCGTCTCATTCAGTGTTACCTTCCCTGTAGCTCTTTGTTTCTTTGTGTCTGTATCTCTACTCCTACCCATGCTTGAATGTCTTTGTCTTGCTCACTTTTCTCTTTGTTACAGTACATCGCCCTCCCCACCACCAGTTCTTCCTCATCCGCCTCAACATCGCCTCTCTTTGTGACCCGGGTGCACTCCTCCCTTGGAGCATCTCTCCTGGGTTTTCTTTATTATTTCTACCTCTACCCACTTTGTCTTCTTTCACAAACAAAGGCCAGGTAGGAATTAGGGTAGATTCAAATTAAACAAAGAGCAGCCCACTAAGCTCCAGATTGATGCTTTGTCTGCAGTGTGTAATTGCACATACCCCGAAGTTTGCCCCTCTTTGCTTTTTGTGTACAGTTCATAGAAGTTGCTTATTTAGAACTCAACCTAGCCCGAGGAGATTCTCCAAACACCATCACTAAGGTCATACTGCTCAAACAAAGGTTTCACTGGGCCAGTATACTGGAATACATTTTTCTCAAGGTCTGTCTGCTGTCTGCTTTCCACTTCTTTTGTTTTGTCGAACAAAGCCTGCAACATCTTCCTGACCAGTCTCACTCCTTCAGGGGGATTCATTGGCCTTATTAGTGGAAAAAAATCTTGCAATGTGTTTTTTTTGTCCGTGCAAAAAAAGGAATTGACACACACGCACACACTTACATACGCGCTTCCCTTTGCTAACCATGTTTTATCTACTCGTTAAAATTACCAATTACCAATTACTCTGTCAAACACTGCCAACGTTTTGCAGTGTGGCACATTTATTGAAATGGTAATGCAACCATCTCAAAGTGAAAGTCTTTCATTCACTGGCTTCTAAGTGGATTTATTCATGACAATTTACTCTTCTCATGCAGGATTACACTAATGACAGGGTTAAAGGGTGGTGCATGTGTGTGTGTGTGAGTGGCTTTTCTCTGCTTTTATGTGAGGGACTCTTGCCCCAGAGAGAAAGGGCCACGTTTCTACTGCCTCCAGCTCTCTCCATTATTCAGAAGAAGAGGACTTGATTTTTGGTTTTGTACCATTTCCCATTTTCATTGCACTTCCTGCCTTCTAAAGGATTCCGGTGGCGTTTATAGTTGTCACTGTTTTTTGTTTTTTTTGTGAGGTTTTATTTGATTTGAATCACAAACTAGTGAGTGAATTGCCTCTCCCCTGGAACAGGCCTTAAATGTAATAAAGCAAGGCGTGGGAGCTACAGGACCAGACGGGAGGCCATCTCCTTGCAGGAGGTCAGGTCCCTATGGGGAGGTATTGTTAGCTCAGATCTCAATATGTAGGTCATTGTGCTTTGAGTTCAACAATCCCCAGGTCTTGCTTCTTCTCTATTGTCATTTCAGCTGGCTACTGTCAACACCCTGTCACACCTCTCTCTCTCCGTGTCCCCTTGCCTCTCGCTCATTAGTGCCATCCACCTAGCATTCTCGGTTGTTTGCTCTGTCGCCTCCCATTATCACACCAGACGGAATTCTTGTTTTGTTTGGAACAATAGGTGGTCATATGAATTTATGGCCATTGGTTCATGGTTTACAACGTGTCTATTTACAATAACAGGTGGTAGGAGCAGACTCCACCCACCCATATACACATTTGATTTAGACTTTAGAAAGAATCAAAGGTTGTCAACTTGATACCTTCAGTGAACGCGTTTTAGAGAACCACGTCCTTCCACATGCACTGTGTGCCCTGAGGAAGGAGACGCTTGCCCGAAGGCATTTGCACTGATTGAACGGACCAGGCTGTGTCTGATATACTGTCTGTTCATTTATTTTGCTTAATTGAAGCTTCTGCTGAGTGAAATAGTGAAGCCTTAGCTAAATTAATTTACTTAAAAGTGATTAGCATGTTGGAGGATTTTAATGATTGTGTATGATGATGTGTGTGATGCTAGAGGAAATAATATTTAAAAGTAATAATAAATAATAATAAAAGACAAATGCTATTTAGAGTAACTATTTTTAATTTATTTTTCCTTTTTATTGTAAAGTAATCACATATAAGGAGAGGCCAATTTAACAAGTGCCCTGTGGGTTTACTCCCACACTCCTGTGACAAACAGGTCAGTTAAAACATATTCTAGATCTTTGACTTTCCACTTCCGGGATTGCCCCGTTGCCGCCGGAAAATCTGCCGGATTTTACAAATTTATTGCGTTGGGCTTCCTTTGTGTTGGCATTTTAAACTCCTGTCAGTTTATGAGGACTATGGTTAACCTTTTGTCAGATCTCTGCAAGGTGAATTCAGACAGACTATCTGTCCAATCTTTCTAAAACATCTTTTAAACAAACACATGTTCAACACAAACGAGCCCATTGCGCAGCAGCACCGCTGCTTTTATCTGGTGCTTAGCACCGCCCGAGACGATTGTGATTGGTTTAAAGAAATAAACCACAACACGTTTTCCTTCCATCCCTGTATGCTTTGTGGAGTAGCCAGACTCTCCTCCAGCACGCTTTGGAGGAAGGTCTGGCAAAGCGAGACTAGTTAAAACATAATAAATACAACATTTCCCCTGGTACATGTAGCATGGAAGCCTGTCATTGTTGCAGAAATGTGAAGTAATAGATAGTTGAGATACTATAACCCACTGTATTACATTATAAGCAAAGTACTGTAGGAACAACTAGTAGTCCACTTGTATAAACCCCCACAGGTATAGATGGCTTTTAGCCCAGTGGCAGAAAACACATAGGTATGATAACAAGACCGCTTGTATTAAAATAATATTTTTATGTTGCAAGTTGAATAATGATAAGGTTAACTTTCATTCAGTTAGTCAGAGCCGATTGGTAATCCTGACATGGTAAAGTTTTTAATGGATTTGTAAGCTTTGCAGAAGTAATCTTCAGCTGAGTTTGTTCGGGGGGGTTGACATTTAGCAGTCTGATCCCTGTACTATTTACTATAGCCGGGCTTGTCATTATCCCCAGTGGTATGAGACTGGGCTTCTGTACAGAAGGCAACAACAATGTTATCATAGCAATTAAATAGCATTACACATTGGGATCAGTGTGGTCTTTGCTGATTTCTAACTTTAAAAAATGACAGTTTACTATACAGGAGGTTTTGTCCAGTGTAATGTACCATTAGGTCTGAATATTAGAGCTTCACAGGCAGAGCCGACCTGCTTTAAGTTGTCTGCGCCAGAGTAAATGAGCATAAGTTATGTGTGGGAATGTTTTCAATAAAAACACTCTGTATCCGCCCGAACAAAGGCACAAGTGTACAGTATGTGTGTGTTTGTTTCACTGAAGATAGGTAACAACGTGTCGGCATGTATTTCATTAGCCTTTAATTCTCTTTTAACCTCTCACAAAGTCTGCTGTTGATACCATTTTCCAAAGCTCTTAAAGACCTCTACACCACGTTTCTCATTCTTTAATCTTAAAACCAAACAATATAAGTTTCTGTATGCCTGTATTTATCTTTCTCAATTGATTTAGTATTCAGTATTTGATATTGGTTTTGTTTTAATACTGCACCATCACATGTGTTAAATCTAGTCACAATAAAAATCTGATCATCACCCTGGGAATTTGTAGTGTTGTGTTTTATTTTTGTAAGGCAAGTGAGAGAAATCCAGATGTTTTAGGCAACAACAGGAACTGTGAGACAACCTTTTCCACTTTTCTTTGATTGACAATTTACCTAACCCCATTATAGCTGTTTCACCCAGCTCTTCTGCCACTAATTATCCAAAGCTGCTTCATGTCCGCCTGTCTCTCTGTATCTGCCCTCTCCTTCATTCTCAGCACAGCTTTTTCCTCTTTCTTTTTCTCCTGTCTCCCTTCTTACAGAGGCATAGGACGAGTGGAGGAGATTAATATGGAGGTTACACAATCCTTTTAGCTGGTTTTAATGTGTGCTCCTCACGAGTGATGTGTTCTGCACGTACATCAACAGGATTAGAGTGTCAAAAAATCCGAGAGAACTGATGAACCGGTGCATCCATCCTTACACACACACTCACATGGCATCATTGTACCCATAAACCCCCTGTCAGAATGCAGTGCCTTTTAACAGGTTGTGTGTATGTCCGCTGCACATGTACCATCAATTTCTTCCCACTTTACTCTGCCTTTATCTTTTGTTTTTGTGTTTTTTCATAGTGCAAAACAGCAGAACTTAACAGACTTAGTAAAGTAAAACATAGAAACATGACTGTGGGTTGGAATTAAAACTTTAAAAAAAATCTTTCTGTGTGCTAATGATAATAAGAGTTGAAAAAGAGGAGAAACGGGTATCGACAAAATGGTAATTGTCACAAGACAGCGTGAGATAAACATGATGGTATGTGCAAAATAAAATAAATAAAGTTCTGTTACAAATCCACTTTAGGTCAGCATTAATCTAACAGGTCTGACATGGAGGTAGGCTATCTGAGTCTAAGAGAGAAAGTGAGCAAGAGAAAAGAGTAAAAGTGTAATGTTAGGCCCAACAAATATTATAACCGGGAGCTTTATCTCGGTAAGTGAGCCCCTATGTTGAGTTAATTGGCTTGCCAAACGTAAGATAGATTTATGGCCTTGCATGCAAAAAGACATGTTTGCCCTGGGACTTTACCGTGTAATGATTTTTGTGCAGAAAATGAAATTCAAATAGGGGAGCTTGGGGAGGACAGGGAAGGGTTTTTTGTTTGCTTCATAAGCAGTGTGTGGTGTCTTCTGGATGCGAATGTGTATTCCCCAAATCTCGTGTGGCGTAGGTACGAGACTGAGCTAATGCATGTATTCCAATTTGTAGGTGCAGGACTGTCTTTTTTATTGGATTTGCTTGGTTGCAGTTCATATTGTGCTATTGGCTTCGGTATGTGCTTGCAAAGGGATACAGGGCCCACTGGACCTCCTGTGTGAGTCTATGTGTGTCTGTCTCTTTTTTCGATCTATCTCACCAGCTACAGTACAGTACATATTGTTTTTTTTTTCTGTGGATCAGCTGTTTCTCCTGCAGCTTTCTGTCTCTCCAGACTACATCTCTGTAAGAACAAGGAGGAGAAGAAGAGTAGGAGGGGGTGGAGGAGGACAAGGGGGGAGATGGATAGAATTAGAGAGGTAGGGGGTAGGGAGAGGTCAGGAGATAGAAAGTCAAGGATTTTATATCTGCTGGGTTTGGATGATAGTTGTATTTTTTAGTCTAGCTTTAGGTACAAAAGCCAAGGATTTCATATCTGCTGGGGTTGGACGATAGCTGTATTTTTAAGGCTAGCTTTGGGTATTTATTAAGTTTATGTATTTTCAAGTCAGTGGCTCTGGGGTATTTTTGTCAAAGAAGGCTGGTTTGTATTTAGGCTGGAATGAATGTTTTTAAGCACTGGGACACATTACTACAGGACAGCGTAATAGACGCCAGTACTTATTTTTACTTATTACTACTTACTCTTAGAATAATGTGTTTTAGTGCGGTCTCAGGCCAGAGTGCCATGGAACAGAGAAGGAACCATAATTCCAGCCTCAGCCATTTTTCCATTTTAGTATTTACATATCACTGACATGGTCAGATGACGTCTAAGAAAAATAGTCACACTGTGCCTATAATATGTAAGGAATAACAAGAGTACATATGGGCAGTACCATATGTTTATATTATAATACAATTTGTATTATAATACATATATTTTCTAGGTAGTATTTTATTAAAGTTTCATGTTTGTCCCCCAGTGTGTACTAAGTCACTGATTAAAAATTCATGGGGTTACGATGAATTTAAAAGTGAAATAGAGTGCCTGTTAAATGACATTCAATCAGTGACATTCCCTTGTTACTGTTTATGTATGGTATTGAGTTAAAACAGTCAGATACTTAGCTTTTCAAATGTGGGGTTTGTCTTTTATTTAATTAAAAACATGTAAGCCTCCGGTAACATGTGATAGTTATCTTTACAGTATTTTAGACATTTGATTCCATTTTACTGGAATTTTATTTCTGTTTAAAGAATAGCTCAACATTTTGGGAATTCCTAGAGTCTTGTCATCACCCAGAGATTGCCAGGCAACCAGCAGAGACTCCAGAAAGTCACTGCTCCCGTCCAAGAAATGGTCCAGCCCATAACCGAAAATCTCTTAAAGTAACAGCCTGTCAATTTTACCCATTGTTTTTTTGTAAATTACAAATGTAACAAAAACACATCATTTGCTAATTAATGATTGAGCTTTAACGGTGCCAGAAAGTGGATCTATTTCTACTTTGGACCAAGCCAGTTTAGCTGTTTCCAGTCTTTATTCTACTGTAAGCTAAGCTACGTGGCTGCTGGCTCTATAGGTTCATATTTAGTGCACAGATATGAGAGTGGTATCGGTTTTCTCATCTAACTCTCTGCAAGAAAGGAAATACCAAACTATTCCTTTACACTTGATGTCAAAGACAAAACCTTTTCTGACAAAAGAGGATACATGCTGCAATTGAGGACTAACTGTTCAGATTACTGAATCTGAATGTTGAGAAGGTGAAGGTTCCATCCATTTAATTCTCTCACAAAGAAAACTATTTATTATACAGTTGGCTGTTAATAATGCTTATCAAGCTCAGACCCTTCTGATTGTAAAACATCTTTCCTTCTTAATGTTAAAGTCCTAGGGTCAGCAGTGACTTGCATGCAATGGCATGTTTCCTCTCTTTCATTTGTGTTCTGCGTCCGTTTTTTGTTAGATGAGGATTCTGCAGAACGATATAACATAAGAAAATATAAAACACATCAAACTAATGATGTGGAAATGCCAAAGTGTTGTACTTTCTTCTTCATAAAAAACTCAAATCT
>NC_045745.1:28829250-28831016 GCF_008692095.1 Etheostoma spectabile
TGGAAGCAGAAGCATGCACAGCTGCTGTCCTGCTTTTGGCAAAGCTATAACTGATATAAAACAGTCTGTGCCTTGCAGTAATGTTGATGTTGACTTTGGGACATGTAAATGAGGGCTGTACCAAAATAGTTGGACAGCTGGATGTGCACTACATGAAAGCACGTTGAATACAAAATGGAGTAACAAATGAGAGTTCGTTCTCACTGTGGTGACAAAAGGTGCCTCTGGCTGTGTCATGCAGGGATGCAGTGTGATATGGTTACTGTGTGTGCCCTATGCCACCCTGTCTGTGGGGTTAGATTGAGTTCCTCTTTGGTCCAGTTGGACACTGCAAAGAGGATTATTGGAGCTTGGCTGCAGTAGGCCTTTCAAGCTATAGCTCAGGCTCCAGAGGACTAACAACAAGTCAGACACTGTCAGATCCAGAGAAGTGAGGCCAAGGGCAGATGCTTTGAAGTGGGCTATGAGATTCTCATCTGGAGGGATCAGATGAAGGGTGAAAAGAAGACAGCGAGAGGTGCAAAGCTCTAGCTAAACAGGCAAGCTGGGTAGGCTTCAGAGGTGGGTTTCACCGTTAGAAGCCAGACATGCTATGAACAGCTTCAAAAACCTGTGAAATTCATGTGGTGCAACTTGTGAAGTAAAAAAAGCATGATTTGAGAATAACAAGTGGGACATGATAGCATACAAAGCCTTAAAATACTTATGCACGAGGGAAAGAGAAAAAGTGAAAGATGTAAGTGAAGTCAAATATTAACTTGACGTTTTTGAAGCAGACAGGGAGATACAGGAGAAATATTAATCATTTGGCAATCAAAGCGTGCTGTGTAGAAAATGATGTCTGTGTTTTTATCGCAGAGGTAAGAAAGAGGAGTTTAATTTGCGGTGATTGTCTTCTGCATAATTCTTCAACCTCCCTAGAATCAGGCCAGTCATTGCAGGATGTCCACGTTTCCTTAATCAGCCTGCAACATTTAATATACCCATCCGGCACCAGTTTTTCCTCGTTCTCACCGTCAACGCAGCCTGGTTTTGCAAAGACCACTTACTCAAGAGATTTAGAGTTGGACGGCAGTGTCAGCAACATCACTCCTAGAGAGTAGCCATGTCATGATATGTTTACTGATAAGAAGCACTTATTTGGAGCTAATATTTGACACGAAAGGGGATTCCAAAATGTTGAAAAACTGTAGATCATACAACTGTCTTAGGTTTTGAGAATCAGAAGGCTCAATTTCTGTATGCCTGCATGGTTTTTACTTGGGCATGCATGATTTCCTATTATATTTTAATAAGCAGATACATTTTCCCTCCTGAGAATATAAACAGTCAGTTTTACAAGCACATGTTGCAGATTATTTGTGTGCTTACCAGGCACAATATTATAACATGCACAAACGGCCAAATTTTCCTTGCCTAAATACTGTACACACAAAAACATGCACACTTATGAGAACATTCTTCACTAACCTTCATAAGCTTTCTTCTGCTTTTAACCCTTATCGCTCCTGGCCTTATGTCTTAAACTTACTCTGGCGTTATCACCAAAAATAAATCTTTAACAAAGGGGTTTGAGGAAATAGTCCAGGCTTACAGACCCTACGGAGACATTTGCACCTCACACGATAGTAAAAACAGATGTGTAACCGGATTGCTATAGGACTTATAAGATAGTATCGGTCAATTAATCAACACAAACACACACACACACACACACACACACACACACACACACACACTGTACACCCAATTGTGATGGTCTCACT
>NC_045745.1:28831026-28835665 GCF_008692095.1 Etheostoma spectabile
CTGTCGTAACCTCAACCGTGTTTTTGTGTCCCACGAGGAATGCCTTTTATCATGTGACAGGCTGGTGTTGGTGGTGGTGGTGGTGGTGGTGGGGAGGGGTCGTCAGACAGCTGTTTCCCATCAGCACTCAGTCAACTGCAGTCATCCAGTTGCAACTCTGCTCAGAGGGGCACAGCAGCAGAGTGGAGCTCAAAGAAGTGCGGGGGCCAAAAATGCCTCCAATTAGAAGGTCATCCCAATTTGTTCTCCCATATCCACAGTGCCCATCAGGCGTCTCCAGCCTGCATGTCCAGTGTTATGTATAAATCCGTAGCCAGAGGTGAACGAGTTGCCACCATCTGGGAGTCATTATGCCTTTTCCTCATTGTTTCCTGTCTTTTCACCCCAACCCAGCTCGACTGAGTTCTGCTCTCCCCTTGTTGGCTCAGCTTCCTTGGCTTGTTCAGGTTCTAAGCCCCCCCCCCCTGTAATTTAAGACTGGGAATGCTCAACAGCAGTCACTCATGCACAGGCGTCTACATTAGCACATGTTGTTGACCTCAACATGAGCAGAACTTTTCTCAGTTGTGTAGAACAAAGGGAGTTTTCATTTATGATGTACCCCTATCTCTTACACACCCCAATTTTACTTTCTTTTTAGCTGTAACCTTGCAAATGAGAGTCCCATACTACAATTTAAAGCTCTGATATTGTTCTGGTTGATTTTGTTTCAACACATTGAAGTTGTTTTAGGATTGTTTCCCACCAGTGGTGGAATGTAAGTACATTTACTCATGCACTGTACTTAAGTACAATTTTGATGTACTTTACTTGAGTATTTCATTTTCTGCAACTTGATACTTACTTGATACTACTTCTTTACATCTCAGACCAATACATACTTTGTACTGCACTATGTTTTTGTGACACATAAAGTTACTTTTTATATATAAAAACATGATGTGCAAATATGATGCAGTACTACACTACTAATCCACCCAGTAGTATACAATGTAGGTAAAATTGGCTCCATATTGATGACTTACATTACTAAAATAATCTTACATGTGTACATGTAGTAGAACATGTGCCTGTTATAGTATACAGTACATATAGGGGGGATTTATATGGATCATTTAAATCATATAGATATAATAACAACTCTTCACAATGAAAGTATTTTGGGCAAGAGTTGGTGTGCTACTAATAAAATGTGTGCTTGACAGAGCTAGCAAACAACCTTTTATTATGCTTCCTTCAAATGGAACTTGGAAGGTCATATTTTTGACATGGTTCAAGAAGTCTTCAGAATGGTGTTGCTAGGTGACTGAAAATATGGCCTTGTTCCCCTTATAAAAGTGGGGATAATTTTGTGTTTTGTGCATTTCATGCTAGGAACAAGAAAAAGGTAGACAACTTTAAAAAAGTTATGAATGAAAAGCAATTTCCCTGTGCTCTGACATTTAAAAAAAAACATCAGCATACCAGTACAGTAACTTCTGAACTCAGAGCTTTCAAATTCCCACTTGTGGAAGCAGTGAATACCACACCAGTCAGCTATTATTATCAAATAAACTCTACTCATTGACACAATAAGTACAACCCCATTTGAAGGCACCAACAATATGAGCAAATATTGTAATTTCATTGACAAATTGTAGTCAAACATTATTAAAATCCACTTTATTGACCGTTGGACTTTTCTGTGTATTCCAGTTTTACGTGATGACTTCAGACAGAACCCAGTGGATGTCATGGTCGCAGTGGGGGAGCCGGCTGTGCTGGAGTGCCAACCACCTCGTGGGCACCCTGAACCCACCATCTCCTGGAGGAGAGATGGAACCAACTTAGATGACAGAGATGAACGCATCACAGTAAGAGCTACCACCTTAACCTTA
The DNA here is from genome assembly GCF_008692095.1 of Etheostoma spectabile. Lineage (NCBI taxonomy): Eukaryota > Metazoa > Chordata > Actinopteri > Perciformes > Percidae > Etheostoma > Etheostoma spectabile. The sequence goes on from NC_045745.1 coordinate 28,832,904, forward strand.
ACCATTACACATCATTCTGACCTTTAAGGAGTAGTTCACACAAAACGTAAATCTTGTCATTACCTACCCTCATGTTAGAGTCAATCAGTTAGACAAAACACTGAGTGCCAATTGATACATCTATCTGATACAAAACATTACTGTGAGATACTATAAACCATAAGGCCTCACAACACATTATGCAGCAAAAGCGGGCTCTAGGAAGTGTCATTATATGAGCTACAGCTGTCATTAATCTTCTGTGTTAAGTTGTCATGCGGTGTACAGTACACAGCAGTGATGTTCTCTTCATGTTTTGTGTATCCACTGAGCTGATTTCAGACCCAGGAGCGTGTTATTGATTAGGCAAGCAAGAACAGGCTTCTCCTTCCTCTAACTCTAGAATAGAACCAGGTTTCAGTAGCTGTGTGTGTGCATGTGTGTGTTGATTTGTTTATTTGAATGTCTTTGCATGCTCCTGGGGACACACAAGAGCGAATTCAAAGCTCATGTTAGTATGGAGTGACAGGTAGAGTCTCTCTGGGGGACTGTGATGGACAGAGCAGCTATCTCGGATTTAAAGAGAGGCATGGATCAGAGCCAAGGGGAGGCTCCTCTGAGGGAAATACAAAGGCTGCTTTTTGCTTTGTACTTTCTGCGTGCCTGTCTTTGTCCCCCCTAATCATCTTTTCTATATGGAAATATGTCTTTGCAGTGAGAGTTCACTCAAAGACATCACTTACTGTACAGAGACCAAAGGAGTCCACCAAAAGTCATGGCTACTTTCCATCCTTTTGAGTCTTCCCCTTGTAGCCTAGACCATCATTTATTAATACCGATATGTAGATAAAGTTGTGAGTTAATGTTTGATAACGATTTTTAGAAAGACTCACACAGGGAAAAGGTTGATAAATTGATTTAAATTTTTAAAAAGTAGAGAGCCTTTATACAGAAAAAAAACATGTACATCACACTGTAAGCAGCTTCAGAATGTGTGTGCCTTTAGGGCATGTAAGGCTATGTGAAGAAGAAAGAGAACGCATTGAAACAGAGCAGAAATGAAAGCTCTGATTTCAGTGTCCGAGATGGAGGATCGACAAACCACATTTGGATTTCTTAGCAATGGAATTGGTGCTAAAAATGAGGAGCAGTCAGTCCAGGAAATAAAACAGCTCTTGGTCTGCTCTTTAAGCAGCTGCTAACGTAACTACTGCAGCAGCATTCACAGCAAACAGTTGCACTACACAGCTATAGCATTAGTCAATGGCCTTGGTTTGAGCTAGATCATATTTGCAGACATTTAGGAATACTTTACTGGCATCATAACGTTGCCACAAAATTTGATATTGGTTCATCGGGAGACAGTTATTACACAGACTCAGCAGCCCATGTGCCCACAGATGTCTGATGAATCTAAGACACTTTATCCAGGGTTCAACTGGGTAACCTTAGTCACCTGATTTTAATATGGTTATGCATTTAATAAAAAAATAAAAGTGCTTATTTAATGAAATGGAACACTGCAGTATGGGAAAGATTATGAGCCAATTATACATTTATCCACTGACATTCAAGTAATCCTTTATTATATATGTCTACATGTTAGAGGTTCCCCTAATTTATATTTGCCCGTGTACCATACAGCCATTATAAATGTTAATATTAATCACTGCTATGAATTCATGCAATTATCTATCATGTGCAAATAAGCCACACAAAAATGGCATTACAATTAAATAAAGATATTTAGTTCAATATGTATTTGTTTTGGTCCAATAACATACTGTAAAATAGTGTTACTGTCTGTCAATACATGCAGCCTGTCTTACTCGGATTCCAACAATGATGCCAGTTGTCATTAATGGCAGTCTAAACACCCCTGTTAGTGAATGTAATGGTGCAATAGTTTTTTTAGTCAAATATACTGTAGACAATTTTGCATTTACTCTAATTTGACTCCAACTATCCAAACCAATCTATTGGATAGTGACAGGAATGGCTGAATCTGCAAAACCAGTTCCTAAATTCCCCCACTTGCTTCTTGTGATTACTAGTGGTTGATGTTGTGTATGAAAAGTACATAGAACCACAAGGCACACAACCGTCTGTTGAATCTTCCCCTTCAAACCACATTATTTGCAAAACATTTCGAATGTCAGCCATAGTTAGGCCGCTCTTAGTGATTTATTTGGTGTAGCGTATGAGCTGTTTGTGGTGGAAGGTTAGCCTGGGGGAATCTGTCTCATAAATGAAAGGCTGTTGGTGTCATCCCTGCAGAAGCAATTTAATGATGCATTCTATGGTGAGTGATCAACAAGCGAGGTGCTGTCTGGCATGCCGCTGAATCTCCTGTTATTTGCCCGCTTCATAGACCCAGCACTGTAGGCAGCCTAAACCTCTGACCTCTGTTTGGAAATAACAGAGCCCTGCCATCACCGGCTGCATGTCTCTAGAAGGCATAAATGGAGAGATCCAGTCCACTGCTTAGTGTGAGTAGGCTGAATGTTTAAATTAATGGCTGTGGGAAGGTTTCTGATGTCTGGGTGCAGGGAACGGCCTTGGCGATAGTATCATACATGCTCACCAGTATCACATCTTGCACTGAGGAGCTACATCATATCAGTGCAGTAGCTCACATTGAAAGCACAATAAAGACAGCTACCATAGTGTGTGGGGGCGTCTGGTGGATAGGATATGAAAAGAATGAAAACAGTATGGAGGGAATATATCTTTCACCTCTTTGTGTGTGTGCGTGCATGCATGCGTGTGTGCTTGTGTGTGTG
>NC_045745.1:28835675-28838587 GCF_008692095.1 Etheostoma spectabile
TGTGTGTGTGCAGATGTCAGTATAGAGGAGGGAAAAAGTTTGGGAAAGGCAAAGAAGGCTGACTGAACATCTGAGGAAGGTCTGTACAAAGATGCGGTGTCTTTGTTCCCAAGGTTCTGTGCTATTGTAGCACTAGATATGAATTATGTAATTCATAATGGGTGACCTTCTGTGCATCTTGAAAGGCAGTGCAAATGCTATTCCTTAGATAAAGAGATGCATGCAGATGCACACGAGCACAAATTATTATTATTATTATAATTGTTATGCCATCAACTGCATAAAAAAAGTGTACTTTTAAATGGATCACAACCAAAGCGTCGTATGTAGGTGGCAACATGCATTGAAGATAGCTCATCCAAAGAGACCCTTTTAGCTGTGGCACATTTCATCACCAAATGTACAACTTGTGTGCATTATGAAAGTGCCAAACTCTGTACCTCACAAACACAGTGCACATATGGTGGTAAGATCTCATATGAAAACAGCTGTGCACATATTTCAATCAGGAGAGACTTCGTTGCAGATATGCAAAGATTTATTGTACATATTATGCATAATTTGAAGTCTTTGGAGATTAGACTCCATTGTTATGAAATTATAATTTTTAAAGTGTTAAAAAGCCAAAAGATAATCCCCTGATGGAGACCAGACACTGATGGTGGTGCGAGGAGCCCGAAGACCAAACCAAGAAACAGACTGCAGTGGCCCGCCGGAGGAGCACCCAGGAGCCGTGCGTGATGAAGACCGAAGGAGCAAGGGGAGGAAGAGCGTGGTGTTCTTGGCCTGAAATGACATCTGAGCGGCAGAGAGACAGGTTTAAAACAGGGATGTCATGCTGGGATTGGCTCGTGAAATTCATGTCAAAATAAAAGTGAACTCTTCTAACAGCTGTTCCGTTTAGAAGAGAGAGAAAAGTGATTAAGTTTAGAAGTCTTCCTGAAAAAATGTACGCTCCATGCTCCATTTGTGTTGCTTTCTTTTAGATTCGCAGCGGCAAGCTGATGATCACCAACACCAGGAAGAGCGATGCAGGGAAATACATCTGCGTTGGGACCAACATGGTGGGAGAGAGGGAGAGCGAGATCGCCGAACTCACTGTGCTTGGTAACGTTGGCGGCTTTGTAATTGCATTTCCCAGGGTTGCAGTGCTTCACTTAGTCCAAGTACCCTCTCAGTTAACAGTGGTTTAGTTTGCCAGTCTGCAATGCCAGGCCTTTGTCACCGGAGTATAATAACACATTAATTGCGTTGATTATGCAGCACTACCATCCAATCTGTCAGCTTTGGAGAGGTTTCCAACCAAACACATGCTAAACATCTACCTCCGCTTCATCCAACTCTGCAGCCTCTCAAACCTTTCAGTACAAGAGCTCCCCATGCTACCTCCAACACCCCCTATCCCAAACACCTCTACTCACCACCCCCTCTACATTTATTAACATTTCCCATCAGAATAGAGCTCTTATCCGTATCAAATGGTTAGATGACCTTGGTTGAGGTTGGGAGTATACAGTATTGTGCCTCATAGAGCCTTTCAAGGCTATGAGAATAAACCTGCTGAATGCAGAAATAGGTCAAAATAAGTTGTTCTACAGGTTTTGCATAATAAAAGACTTTGGAGACTAACGGATGATTATCTCTAGAGCATTAAATGTTTTCAAACTCTATGATAATTGCAATATGTAGATTACCTTACATATTTTGATACATGTTCTGTATTTATTACAATGTCTTTCTCCCTTTTTGTAAAAAAAATTCTTTAAGCATTTGGTTAAAGTCATGGGAGCTGACAGTATTGCAAGTTAGAGCTACCCTAAAATCAAAAAAACAGTATACTATCAATTATTACACTTAAAATAAACTTTAGATAAACTTCAGTAACTACACAGCTTGAAAGACGATGAAAAAATGTACAACAAGTTACATTTTTTCTTAAGAATAGAAAAGGATATTATGTAAGCTGTACAAGGATAACATACAACGAGTGTTGGGATATACTGTAGTTGGCATCCTTGCTGATTGCATTGACATTTGTGCTCGTTGCGTGTTTTGCCGCCCTGCAGAGCGGCCAACCTTTGTGAAGCGGCCCAGCAGTGTGGTGGTGTTGGCTGAGGAGAGCGTGGAGTTCCACTGTGTGGTTCAAGGAGACCCTGTTCCCACTGTTCGCTGGAGAAAAGATGATTCTGACCTGCCTAAGGGGCGGTAATGCACAAAGGCCTTCTATATACACATTCATTTACCATGCAAACACGAGGTTTCCACTCTTTCTTTCATCTGTTGATTGTGTGTGTCGGTCCTGCAACAGATTTGAAATCCTAGAAGACCATACCTTGATCGTTCGCCAAGTGACCTCTTTAGATGAGGGCTCCTATACGTGTGTGGTGGAGAACATGGTTGGAAAGTCTGAATCATCCGCCACGCTCACCGTACACGGTCAGTACAACCCGACCCTCACACGTAATGTTCTCTAAACATAGCACCCCCTTCACTTTCAGAAACAGTTCACACACTTTTTTTCAGAGCCTCAGATGTCTTTTTCATAGATGTTATTTGCAAAACAGCTGCTTTTAAGCCTGACAGGAGAACTAATCTTGTCTTGTAGTGTCACAAATTAGCAGGCAGTGACATTTTGTTTCCATTATTGTGTCTCAGACGGCTGTTGCTCTCAGTTTTTTTTTCCATTTTGCTTCCTCGCTGTAGGTCATTTATTGTCAACAGCAGTTCTTAAAAAACAAGCAGTATAGGATATTTCCACAGTTTGTTTATCGCATGTTTCATGGTAATGTCCTGTATAAACTGAGAAGAGCATGCAAAGTAAATGTTTACGTGACTGCAGCAAATGGATTCATTTGGTCTGAGTGGTCCTGCCACAATGACACCCTTTGGTTCATAAATCAGCGGCAGGAAAT
>NC_045745.1:28838597-28847016 GCF_008692095.1 Etheostoma spectabile
ACACCTCTCATAGTTACACACACAGATACACACATACAGTATATTGATATATATGTATAAAAACAGCAGTGACACAGTGGGTGACATGGATGTGAGGGCAGTAGGACTTAATTAAAGATATGGCAGGGCTGGTTGCATGCTGGGAAATGACATGGTTCCAATTACACTGTCTTCCTCTTCCTCCAAAAACCTGAGAAAACAAGGATCAGGGGGAACCATAGCTAATTCAGGCAGTGAATGGAGAAGGACAGGAATAACTGGCAGAGGAGTAGAAGTTGTATTACGGGAGGTAACAGAGAGCATTCTAAGTGAATGTGTGTTTCATAATTAAATCCAAAAAACTCTGGCAGGCGTGATCGTAGCTATAGTTGTGACCACAATAATTTTTACTGACCTAGAACATTTGGTTGACATTAAACAGTTGCCATTTGAAACAGATGCCTTAAACTGCTTTGTACGGTTTGCACATGTCCCAAGTATGAGATGAAATGACTCTTCAGCACAGCCACATTTTTTCAGACAATAAAAAGGAGAAATGAAGATAAATTAAAATAACGTTTTCTATAAATGACAGACAGGGTGCTTAAACCCTGCTTTTCTGCAAAACCATGTGCTTTACTTTTTTTTTTAAAGACATTCTCTGAACACAAAAAAATGCTGAGCAATAACCGCAGTCATCCTCTCACAGTAGTTCCAAAACCAGCTGGTTAACTAGCCCTTCATTTCACCATAAATCTAGTTTACAGATGTCACAGTGTAGTTCCAAAAATGTGTCTTTGTTTGTGTACTACATTTAGCAGAGCAAATCCCTGCATTTCTTTCTGCAGTTCCCTCTTCCACTTCCCATCCAGACCCAATGCTCCACCTTTACTCCCTTGCTTCTTTATGTCCTTGTTAGGGGATTGTATCTTTGTCACCTCGCAGTCAACTAGTCTGCTGGGTGTAATAGGGGTTAAACAGCATGTCTTGTCCTTTCCCATTTGCTTTTTTGGAAATGTTGGCCATCTAAAGAAATGTTGTACTTTTCATTTCAAAAGCATGAAGGTCATTTTCAAACTATGCTCAAAAATGTATGAGCATATGTAAAGTTGGTTACCCAAAATAATCCTGCATTATTTATGATTTAAATTAAATGAATCATATAAAAGACATCAATATACCTATCCCGCCTTTCCTCCTCTGTCCAATATCACTATCTAATAAGGGGAAGAAATGTCCTAAAAATAATCTTTAAAAAAATCACACTTGTTTTCTTTCTTTTTTTTTTTACCTCTTACTCTTTATATCTGCCTGTAGAAAAATAATAATGCATTAAAATGAATATTTTGATTAGCACTATTATATATTAACTGTGTGTCAGTATTGTTGCATTGAGCCCCGGAGGTGACCGAGGATTGAGGGGAAAAAAAAAATGTACTGGGGACAAACACTTCGGGACTTCAGTCGAGTTTTATTTTCAAGATCTTGACTTTGACATGGAGGAAAAAAAAGTTGAGATCTCGAGTTTGAAAGTCAAGATCTCGATTTTCATGGAGGAAAAAAAGAAAAAGGAAAAAAAAGATCTTGTGTTTAGTGTTTGTCCCCAGTACATGTTTTTCTTTTTATTTGTTTTTTTTTCCTCCATGTCATCTCCGTGGATCCTTAGATGAGTGCATCATTGCAGTTCCATATTCCTGTATGTGACTTCATTACTCATTACACTGTTCTTTTTTGTGTCTTTTCCCTTGTAGTCAATACTGGTAAGTTGTCATCCGTCCCTCATCCACCATCAGACAGCAACAAGAAACCTTGAGCCACTGTCATTGTCCTATCTTCACTCTAATTCCCTCCATCAATACAGTATGTAATTCATGCTATATGTGGGTAAATTAATATGTATGTGCTGTTTTCTTTCATTAAAAAAGGTAAATAAGGACTGTTTGCTACATTCACACTTAGCCTATATGTCTTGAGCTTTTCATGCATACTGAGATGTTCTAAAACTGGAAATGATGGAAATGTATCAGGCTGCCAGGTAATTAGGGCCTCATTTCCTCTGCAGTACCCCCAGCATTTGCTATACGCCCCAGGAACCAGGTGGTGGCAGTGGGCAGGACGGTCACCTTCCAGTGCAAGGCCACTGGCAACCCACAGCCCGCTATCTTCTGGCAGAGGGAGGGCAGTGAGGTGAGATTAGCCCTCAGTCTGTCATCATACTAAATGACTACTCAGTGTAAATAGTGAATTAATGGCTTTCTAACTCTGTGGTCTCTGTCTCCTCTCCAGAGTTTGCTGTTCTCGTACCAGCCGCCACAGCCCTTTAGCCGTCTGTCTGTCTCCCAGATGGGCAGTTTGACCATTACCGACGTTCAGCGCTCTGATGGCGGCTTTTACAGTTGCCAGGCTCTCAACATCGCTGGCAGTGTTATTACCAAAGCACTGCTGGAGGTCACAGACTGTGAGTAAAGGGAAGGTGTGATGGCGGGCAGATGGGGGGACTTTTTTTTTTTAGCACCATTCTAGCTTCAGTGCATTTGTCTTTTGGCTAAAGAGACTACTCTGCTGCTGCAGTTTCCCGGTGTTGAGCAAGTTTATAAGGCTACAAACTGGCCCTGGTTGCAGCTACCTCCCTTAAAGGTGTGCTTCACTTGCAAAGATTTTAATGAACATTATGAATGTGCAGATGGATGAATAGATGTGGATGTCGTTTGACGGCTGGTCTGGGAGGATGTATGATGACCAGGTGGAGGAGACCGGGTGGGGTTCCATCTCAGAAGCAGTTTTCGTTTTGTTTTCGTAATAGTTTACAGGCCCCCAAAAGAGTCGGATTATGTGGAACTGAGTTATGTGAGGGCATGACGGAGATCGATGAGATTGTTGTGAATGTAACATCGGTATGAAAGCCAGAAATAACATGGATTCTAGGGTTAAGTTAATTGGTGGCGACATGTACCCTGAATGCAGAGAATGGATGCAGAGGCTGAGGGGGTCTAAAGTTAGGCTGAAGTGAGCATTTAAGGCCGGTGACTATTTTGACGAAGAAGTTGATACCTGCTAAGTACGTCTGGATGTTAGAGGAGCATTTTTATTTTTTATTTTATGGAATGTGCATATGGACATGACGTCCAGAGAGGAGAATGGCAGCGGATATGTGGCTTGGTATGCCTTAAAGCAATTCTAGCCAGTTAGGTAGGCTGAGAGAGTGCTGCGGGCCAGACTGTTGATGATGGCATCTTGTGAGGCGTAAGAGAGGTTTCTCAGCTGGTGTGGTTGTTGAACGATGGCACTGACGTAGGGGTAAACGTCCAGTTCTGGAGCCAAGTGTCTGAATTTCGGAAAAGAGAAACTAGACAATGAGTCTGCAATGCAGTTGTGGTGACCGGGCATGTGAGCAGCCCTGAGGATGAACTGGTGTTGGGCCGTTATTAATGTGAGTCTGCGAAGGGATTGTGCGATGACCGGGGAACGAGAGCAACCTTTATTTTAGATGTCTTCTACTGCTGTGTTGTTGGAGTGAATGAGTGTGGACTTTTTGACCTTTCGTGGCCCCAAAGAATGGCACCCACGGCAATGGGTGCAGCAAAGGAGACCCGGACTTGGGTCCCCAGTCACAGAATTTCGAGGGCCAATCTGAAGCGAACCATCTCCCCCCGTAGTAGCCGCCGAAACCTACGAAGGGAGCTGCATCGCTGTACAGCGGAATGTGCTCGGGCTGGGTGATAAAGTCCTCGTAGAAAATGGAAATGCTGTTCCAAGAGGTCAATTTGCTGCATATCATTGTCCCTCTCTCTTCCCTTTCATGTCTTCAGCTGTCCTTTAGAAATAAAGGCCTACAATGCCCAAAAATAATCTTTTTTTTTTTTTTTAAATGAGTATCTGGGCTTATGTCTCTTACCTCCTCAAATATACTTTCTCATCTAACAACTGTACAGTATGTAATCTAAATTAACATGATTAGGGGAAATACTTTACTATTACCCATTGTAACAACATAGTTTGTGTTCTATTGTACTATACATATTTGTGAATCCAGACTGACTGCAGAAATGATATATATTATTTAAAGGTATTTCTATATGGAAAGTGGTCTAAGGGACTCTGGTCCAAATCTTTGGTGATGAAATAAAAAGTTGATTGTCAGGGGAAAAAGCAATTTAAATGTGCTTGGAGGCCCACACCAGTAATTACACACCACCGGCAAAGTCCACAAGCTCCCAATTAAAGGGCCTATGTGATCATGAATACATGTGTCTGGGTAACTGTGTACTATGTACTTTGTTTTAATTTAATGAAGATGATTGCTTCAGGCTTAAAAAGACAGTTTCTGCATCTTTGCGTTGTTCAGTACAGCCCTATTATTTATTAAGGATAATCGGCTGCTGATATTGGTAATGCATGATGCAGGATAATGAGAAGCATCCACTCTCTGTTCCAGGTAATGGAAATGAAAAAAAAAAAAAAAGATTGCACTCTCGCCTGTACCCATTCCTCTCTACTCTCCCTACCTAAAATTCTCTCCATCCCACCACTCTCCTCTCATCCCCATTTGGAGTGGTGCATTTGTATGGAAATAACTGGTCCACATTACCTCCGGCAGTTAACAAAGCGTGTTTCCATCACCTTTTTTTGGGTATTTTTATTTATTTATTTATTTATCTAAAGCCCCTGCCCTCATCCACAGGTTGTTTTTTTTAATCTAAGAGTGAGAGAGAAGTGAGAGCTTTGTTATCTAAGTGGGATTGTTATTAGTTGGGCTTTGCCATCGTGATTGGAGCCGTCTCCAGCAGTATCTAATGCCGAAATAACGATTAGTTGCTCTCTGCTGGAGGGGAAAAGTTGATTTCTTTTTTGTTCCAATGCCTGCACAGCCACCTCAACATATTATTCTCTCTTTACCAATTTTCCTCTTAATATCTTTCACATCTTATCCGGTTTTCGTTTCTTGGCAGCATTTCATTTTTCATTTTCTCTACTTTCATCTTTCTTAATTTTATTTCGCTCTCGCTCTTTATGACTTTGATCTTTTGTCAACATCAATTCCCAATTTCATAGCATACCGTTGACAGTGTATCATTTTTGGGGGCTTTTTGCCTTTATTTGACAGTGATAGAAGAGATACAGACAAGATAAATATTTTTATTATTGTGAATGCAGGAAGAGAGAGAGGGATGGCATGCAGCAACAGGAATTGAACTGGGGACCTTGCAGATTAACCCCTTTTGTCCCTTGGATACCAGACACTCCTACTGTTTAATACAGTATAAACCCCAGTACAAGAAAGTACAATACCTTTGTATCAACAGGAAATGATAATATCATGGGCTGGACTTCAGTTAGGAGACTTGTTTACCATGTATTAAGCATGCAGAGCACATGTGCACGTCACCTGAGATCATTCCGTAAGCTTACTTTGCCGATACTGTCCTTATAATGTCAACACGTGTTTCTCCAACTTGATGCTTGTAGTTGCCTCAACATGATCCCAAAAATCCAACCTGTTTTTGCTGCAGTGGCAAAACATAAAACACATAGATGAATAATTTGTGTTTGCAGTATACATTACATCTACCAACTAACATCGGAAACCTATTTGTACATTCTTTAATTTGAAAAGTTCTCAAATACCTACCAAAGCACTTCTAAAGCAGTTGCTGTCAGGTGATTATGATTTCAGTTTTTTTTTTGTTTTTTTTTATGTGAGCAGCTCCTTCATTCCACTGTGTGTTGCATTGTGGGACAATGGTGTCCATCATGTTAAAAAATAGTTGCATTTTTTAATACACTTTATTTTTTTATGTTTTTTATTTATTTATTCATTTTTTTCTTTTCCTTCATGTCACCTCCAGGCTCACCTATTCAGTATTCAATAAGGCCATCGGGGCAAGTGTTAACATTATTAGTCTTTCACTTCCCTACTTCTTTTTTTTTTTTTATTAGCTGGATCAGACCATCCTCCCCCTGTGATTAGACAGGGCCCACTCAATCAGACCATTCCTGTGGACAGCACAGTGGTCCTGGGTTGCCAAACAGCTGACTTTCCATCTCCTACGGTCCACTGGAAGAAGGACGGTGTCCTGGTTTCTCCCATGGACTCCCGCATGTCCATAGCAGACACAGGATCACTAGAGATTCGCTACGCTAAGGTGGGAGGACTAACACAGTGGTTAGTATTTTGCAGTTTCAGCGACTGCACTCAGCCAACCCACTAACATCCGCCACTGAACTTCCTCTCCTCAGCTGGGAGATACAGGCTTCTACACTTGTGTAGCTTCTAGTCCCAATGGAGAAGCTTCCTGGACAGCATACTTACAGGTGGAGGGTAGGTCACACAAATTAAGACACAGATTAAAGATGGTAATACATGCTGTAGAGCCCTGTGTAATATACTGTAATGATTTACTTGGTATCTCCGTTGCAGAGTTTGGAGTTGTTGTTCAGTCCAGTCAGCCGATAGACCCTAGTCTGATTCCTAGTGCTCCGTCCAAACCCGAGGTGACTGACATCAGCCATACCACTGTCACTCTGTCGTGGAAAACAAACCCCAATGCTGGTGCAACACCTACATCTTACCTGATTGAGGCATTCAGGTTAGATTCATGTGATATCCAGCCATCTATCAAGCTTGATGAAACTTCACTTGCTTCTGTATGTTATCATTTCTTCATCTCTTCCTGCAGTTATACGTTAGGAAGCAGATGGGTGACCCTAGCTGAGCATATAAAGACACAGACCTTTGTACTGAGGAACCTGAGGCCAGCAACTGTCTACCTCTTTTTGGTCAGAGCGGTGAATGCTTACGGCCTTAGTGACCCCAGTCCAATCTCTGACTCTGTCAGAACACAGGGTCAGTGTGCACATTTATTTTATCTTTTTAAGTCCAATTTCAGCTCAATGCGTTGAATGCATCATTGTTGCTATTTCACTTCTTTCTTTCCTTTTGTACCAACAGACAGCACTTCCACCATGCAGGGAGTGGATCACCGACACATCCAGAGGGAGCTGGGAGATGTAGTTATCCACCTGCACCCACCAACTGTTCTTTCATCTTCTGCTGTCAGGATGCAGTGGATGGTAAGGGGGCCGTACCATGACAACTGTACTGCACAACGTCAACATTTGTTGGCTACGTGTTTTCTATGTGATGTATGTGATGTGTGTCTATGTGATCAAAAAAAAACTAGACAAAACAATGTCAGTGTTAAATTTAGGGAAAAAAGTCAATTTGACCAATTAATGTAAACACATGCTGTAAATCAACAATTTAAAATGAAAACATAGCCTGTGCTGACAGTTTTTATCAGGGTTTTTTATTTTTTATTTTATTTATTATTATTATAGAGCAGACTAACACTCTGATATGTTTTCTCTTATTCTCCCAAGCAACACAAATAAGAGAAGTGAGCTGTCAATGATGAAGGAGCAAATACACTTTCAACATAGCGATCTGAACAGTTCAAGAGGATCTTCTCAGCTAAAACTGCCTAGTGTGAAATATTTATTTTATGCTGACGTTACATATGGTTTTCTCTGTAAACATTTATTAGCAGAGAATAAACCCACTGCACAGAGAAGTGAATGTATCTTTAGTGTGTTACATTGAGCCTTTTTCCCAAGACATGGGAATGGAATGTATTTTCAGCATGTTTTATCTGTGTGGATGCGAGTGTTTAGATATGTGTATGCCTCCACAGAAATTTTTTAAGGCAATTATTTTTCATAATTGTGTGGTTTACATGGAAAGTGCTTCGTCCTCTCCTGGCTTGATTTTAACCAGAGCTATTTTGTGGTTTACAGTGAGAATTGACAGATATGGGGAAATGGATATCTGTGTCAACCTAAAGGTTAGGGGTATTAACTGAGTTTTAGCAGATCCTTCCTGTGGGATTGTCACTCCAAGATTAGGTGTGTAACTCACACGCAGATATAATTGTGAACTTTAGATCATCACAGCAAAAAAACAAAAAAACAAAAAAAAACACAGTACCATTACACGTCTCTTTGATTCAAACCCAGATGTTTATTTGCTCATGGTCAATGAGGGTCTCACTGTCACATGTTGTGCCATTTATGGAGCATGTTTTATCTCTGCATCTCCCCCAGGTCGAGCAGCAGTCCACATACATCCAGGGTTACAAGGTGCTTTACAGGGCATCCGCTGAGCATGGCCAGCCAGAGGGCCAGTGGAGTGTCCTGGAAGTACACGCCCCACGGGAGGACGGGGTGGTAATCGGTCAGCTGAAGCGAGGCTCCATCTACGAGTTCAAAGTGCGCCCTTTCTTTGATGAGTTCCAGGGAGCTGACAGTGAGGTGAAGGTGGTCAGGACATTGGAAGAAGGTGACTGAGAACTTTTGTTCCGCAGTATTAAATATAGCTATACATAGTTGAGAGTTGAATAACATTGGTGCAACTCTTTGATATCCTTCTATTATGTATTTGTTC
>NC_045745.1:28847026-28847574 GCF_008692095.1 Etheostoma spectabile
CTGTTAGAGATGCAGACCACATCTGGGATACATACAGCATCAAAGAAGACTGTGTTTGTGTCTGAACTGTTAACTGTATCCTTAATTGTCTTAGCCCCTAGCAGAGCACCCCAGGGTGTTACAGTGACAAAGAGTGAGACCAATGGGACCGCAATCCTCGTTGCTTGGAGACCGCCTCCGCAACAGGAAGAAGCTGGAGTCATTCAGGAGTACAAGGTAAGAAAAGAAGGCCCCCAGGCATCTCCTGTACTTTAAATCATGTGCTTTACAGTTAAAATGTACCATTTATTGACAGATCTGGTGCCTGGGTAATGAGAGTCGCTATCACGTTAACCAGTCGGTCGACGGCTCCATCTTCTCTGTGCTCATCTCCAATCTGGCACCGGGAATTCGCTACAGCGTAGAAGTTGCCGCCAGCAATGGTGCTGGACCTGGTGTCAGGAGTGATGTCACTTTTTTCCAATTAGGTGAGAGTCCTACCAAAAAAGTGTTTGTTTATTGAGGTGTCATCAAACTAGGCCTATAAGTAGTCAGAATATCCCAGAGTG
>NC_045745.1:28847584-28870992 GCF_008692095.1 Etheostoma spectabile
TAGACGGTTTTCACAACGCGTCATCAGACCGGAAGTCGCCATATTGGAGATACAACGCATCACAACAAAGCACAGGCACTTAAGTAGATTCCAAACGTTGTCAAGGAAAATAGTTATTATTGTCGTGTTTTAGGTAACACCGAGAAAAAACATTTGGAATATTATCGACTTCCAAAAGTTATTCAAAACCAGGGAGAGGAATGCCAGAAGTTATCAGAGGAAAGGAGGTGCTTGTGGTTGGCAAAGTTCAAACTCACTCAGATAGTGTACAGTTTAGATAGCAAACTGGGGCTCTTTGAAGAAAAAGAACAACAATTGAGAGTCACTTGGCTAAACCTTGAGTATTGCAATTATGTCATAGACGTTATTGCATTACTTACTTACAGTCATTATTGACTTGGTACTGCGTCTCCCTCACTCATCCACATAGCTACCATCTGGTTATAAGCCTCCAAACCTTTGTAGGATCTAAAGTCTGCAGCTGTGTATGGGCTTGGCGAGAAAAGCAGGTATATCGGGATATGCAACTGAAGGAAGAATCACCGGGTTGTCATGGATCTAAGAAGAGAGAGCCAACTCGTAGGGATCTGCACCGCCAATAAACTGTAATTTCTCGAAATATTGCGCCTTTTCTTGTGGTCCAAGTCTTTCCCTATATGCTTTTGCATCTTGGAAGCTTTTCTGTTTAGACATGGCTACATCCACTTAAAGTAACCAAAGTGCACAATACTCCACTTTACTCTGTATGGCTGTGCATCCGGGTTACTGCCCAGAACGTCACGTCGGTGAAATTATTTTTTAGCCTTCTTTGTATAAAGCGCCATATTGTGTATCGCTGTTGTTACTTAGCTTCAGATACTTTTTCAACAATGCTCTTGTATCTTTGCTGCTTCATCAACACGTTTGCACACACTGTATTCTTCAGCTATGCATTTTGCAAATCATCACAGTCGTTTTTGTATTCACACATTATGCCTCTCTCTCTCTCTTTTACTCTTTTACTGGTTAGACTCTGCAGGCCAGATGATGGATATCAGTGAGGAAAGAGACACGTTGTCTCAGATCTCAGATGTGGTGAGGCAACCGGCATTTATTGCTGGCATTGGCGCCACCTGCTGGTTGGTCCTCATGATCTTCAGTGTGTGGCTCTACCGTCACCGCAAGAAGAGAAGTGGCCTCAGCAGCACATACACCGGCATCCGCAAGGGTGTGTGTTTCTCTGTTGTGTGTATGTTTTATTAAGGTAGATCGATGCATGATGTTGAATCAAGATCAAGATGGTAAACATGTAGGCTAAGCATGCGTCTGCGAAACATGCGTTTACTTTTGTTGGGATATTTGAAGGACGTTATGCTTGCAGAAAAGATCAAACCATGACACATTGCCACTATTAAATAACTGTCTTCATCTGAGGGATATTTAGAAATAATTTCAGAGGCTGATAAGCAGATCACATTAAAGGGTGAAAGATACTCTGGTCTAATCTTCCTTTGAGACTCAAGGAACAAATTTGCATCTACAACTATGCAGACAGTTAAAGGCTGGCCTTTAGCCGCTCATTTGTAGCATGTCATTTTCCCTGAACACAGCCCAGTTCTAAGAGGCACAGGCCTGTCAACCAGCCATTACCATGTCTGCTGCGATATCACTGTTATTTTCCCACTCACTCTCAGACCGCCTGTCACCACCATTAACCTTCACCTGGACACTTGTCAAGGCAGAGGCAGCAGCAAGGCAGATAGCATGTGTTTATTTAAATGTTTGTGCACATCGCTTTTTTTCCCATGAAGAAATGTCCATCACACAGCATATAGAATATGCATAGATGCATAGACAAACCTTATACTGGGAGTTAATAAGCACATAGCTACTATAATAGTAAAGTCTTAATTTTAAAACAGGATTTCACTTTGCTCATCTTACTCCCCTTCCCTGTCTTTGTCTGTCCCTACAGTCCCCTCATTCACCTTTACACCTACAGGTATGTACAGTATGATTGTCCTGCTTATGTTTGTGGTATTTTATGTTTTTAGCAAATTAATTATTAGAGTGTTTGTATTTCACTCAAACATCCCAAGATGAAATTGCCTCCCATCACTTGCAAGTCAGTTTTCATGGTCATTTACATATAGAAATGGAAAGGTATGAACGCACAACTTGAAAAGTTGCACAATTACAAAACTCTCACCATAGAACACAACAAGCAAAAACACAATGAAGTGATTAAATAGTTCTAAAGTAGCTACTGTTGCTACATTACATGATTGTAGTACTACAATGTAAAGATATATGTGTTGAATCAATTTGTGGAATTAGGTGAGCATATGTTTATAGTAGTGTGCCAAACTCACTAAGTTAGATTTATTTAATAAGGATGATATGTTATGTATTCTTCTAGAGTATCTTTATTTGTTTGATGTTTTACTGGGTGTGGAGGCGAACACATCTCAGAATCAGTCATGAGGAGGTCGGTAAAGGCACAGGCAATTATTTGTGTTGTGTTTCATGCACATCAATCAATAGAGTCAGACTTGCGTATTGAAGTGAGTGTAGTCTTTTCACTTTAGATTTTTAGCTTATAAACTCTATCCGCCTTTCATGGCTTCACTTTCTCTGCCTGTGGCACTTTCTCTTTTTGACATCTCATCAAGGTTTAATGTTTTTCTATTTCTCTTTCCAGTGGCGTATCAGAGAGGAGAATCTGTGTGCAGTGCTGCCAGGTGAGTGATATTTTTGTCCCTTCCCTTTGTGTTATATAAAGACTAACAAGAGATATGCACTTACATTTTGAGAACACTAGGGGGAGGTGTCATCCTGCTCCAAACGATGAACCTCATGCATCCACCCCATGCTCAGAATTCACCAGAAACATGAGAACAGTGGGTTTTTTGATTGACAGCCCTGTGGTACTCTTTGTTGCAGACCCGGCCTTCTCAGCATGGGTGAACCTTTAAACCAGCTGTGGCTGCCAGACAATTGGCCAAATGCATGTGCCAATCACAAGGACTGTAGCATCAACTGCTGCAATAATGGCAATGGCACCAGTGACAGCAACATGACAACATACAGCCGACCAGGTTAGTGCAAGACTGAGCCCATGTCAAAGTTCAGGTACTGTCAGAATGGCTGAGATGTATACTGTATTGTGTGTCTTAAAAAAATCAAACCGCTTCCAGCAATGCAGAAGCTTTGTGACTTGTGTTCTAGCTGTGTTCTAGTGCTGCTTTGTTTTCTGTTCTCCTCAGCTGACTGCATAGCTAACTATGGAAACCACACAGAAAACAAACAGGGGGGACAGCTTGGTTCTGAGACGGCCATTTACAGCGATGTGAACCTCTCCAACAAGCTCAATGAGATTAAAACGTTCAACAACTCCAACTTGTGCTACGCGAGTCCGGGAGGAGATTCAGCAGCCACATATGAACCCATCCCATATGCCACCACACAGCTCATTCAAGCCGGCATTAAAAATAAGGCAGGCACTGGTGTCGCTATGGCAGAGCCTCTGGACATGCCCTGCTGGAAACAGCCCCCCAACCTGCCTCCATTACCAAAGGAGATGGCAGCACAGATGCAATACAACATAATTGAGCAAAACATGCTAAATAAAGGTAAAGTAGGATTACATTTGATTTGCTTTACACCATTTATATATAAAATTAAAAAAAGCTGTTGGAAATAGTCTTGCTTCTTTGTCTTCAGATCATCTGCAAGGAAGTGAAGGAATGATCCATCCTAAAACCATCCCTTACAACCAGACCCGGGCCCACAGCTCAGGAGGCTCACACCACAGCTCAGACAGAGGCAGCAACAGCACCTCAGGTAAGGCCAATGGCTACTCGGTACAGTGCAGACTTTTAATGAGGCAAGCCATACGTCTGTGTTTACCTTGCTGTTTTCTTTTCATTTCTCAGGGAGTCAAAATCAAAAGAAAGGAACACGGGCCCCAAAGATCCCAAAACATAATGCAGTAAACTGGGGAGAAGCTCCGTCTCGTCCTCACGCTAATGCATGGGACTGTGATGAGTATAGCCTACCCATGGAAAGGAGGTACGGGGTAAAAGAGACACACAGATACATGTACTATTATACAGAACACAGTAATACACAGACATGCATAGCTCCTCAGTTGGTTGTGTTGAGGTGGGTGGGGTCTAAAAAAGAGATAGCTGCAGTAGATTAAAATATGCACCAGTCTGCACCAAATGTATTAATTTATTTGTTCTCAAGTGACTCTGCAGTGAATATAATTAGATACAAATTTGAATTAGAAAAAAAATGATTAGGTTGACGGTTTCATGTTAAATTATAGCGGCTCCTTAGCAAACTGTAGCCCTCCAGGATAAAACAAAAACAGGATAAACTTATCAGACGCACGCAAGCATAATTGGAAGTATGCTGTGAACACCTTCTGTTAAAACATGGCCTTATTGTCACAACCAACACTTTTAACCAAACTAATTACACAATTTAGATTTTTGTCACTATCAGACAGTTTGCTATGACAGCAGGTTTTATATAATTGAAATTACTTCGTAAAATGTTCAATGAACAGAAGGGAAACAAGAATGCATTCAAGAGACGAGCAGCATTTCAGCAATAAAACCAGATGGTGCATAACGCTTATTGTTCATCTTTGTACGTTTTGGCTATGATGGAAATTTGTGTTCTTATGGCAGACCTAGGGATTTGTACTGAGGTCTAATGGTCTGTGACTAATTTGCCACGACTGCCAACACCCCTCATTCCTTTAGCCATTACCTCATGTCAGTCGTCCTTTTCTTATCAGTTTTGATCCAGAGGAGAGAATGGAAGGCTGCCCTCCTCCACCACTTAGAGGGACTGCCTCCTCCCCTCCTGAAGTGTCTCATAGTCACCCACCTAACGCAACACCACAGGGAGACCTGAGCAATGGCCTGCACGATGAAACCGAGCACCTCAGGTAACCAGATGAAACCTCCCTGACACTGCTTTCAAACATTTCTCACTGATGCTACACATTTTCTTTTTGTGACAAGACTGCACAGATTTATTTTTTTTAATTCACTTTTCAGCCAACACAATAGCGGCCACCCTCGCCCTTTTTCCCCAACACACACCTACAGCTCCATACCCTTCTGCATGGACACCGATGTACAGGAGGAGGATGAGGAGGAAGAGGAGGAGGAGGCAGAAGAGGAGACAGACGCAGAGCTCGCTGACAGTAACTACAGCCAACACCACAAACGGCAGAAGCACAAACACCAGCTGCACCATCCCTCTCCACACAATCTGCTTCTTCATGGGCTGGAGCAGACCCCAGCCTCCAGCACTGGGGATCTGGACAGATCAGTCACGGGGTCCATGGTCAACAGCTGGGGCTCAGCATCTGAGGACAACATCTCATCTGGCCGGTCCAGTGTTGTCAGCACCTCGGAAGGATCCTTCTTTACAGACGGCGATTTCAACCAGGCAGTGGCCTCTTCGCGGGATATTGTAGGCCTGCGCATGTGCAGATACCCAGAGGAGTCAGGTGAGAAAGCTCCTGTGGAGGAAATGTTTTATTTTGTGTTCAAACGTAGTAACATTTATGTTTACAAAGGATTAATTGTAATTACTTTAGCAATTCCCTGACCTTCCACTAGCGCCATCATCAGGTAAAGCTTTCATTGCCACTGTGACCATGTTAGCACGTTGATGTTAGCATTTTGCTCAAATCACCACAATCCTCTGCAACTTGGTGTATTATGTGTATGTATGTATGTATGTATTAGGCGTATTTGACGGCGCTGGCAGTGTAGCGTGCCAAGATGCTTTCATTAACAAGATGGGTAATGAATGAAGTAGAAAAAAATAATTATCGAATGAAGTACTTCATTGGTATTGATGTCACTTTAAGGGTATGTGTTTTGGTATTGGTACTGGCCATAATCGTTTCAATGACACCCAGCCCTACTAAACGTAAATGTCCCTCAAATGTCAACAAACATGTCAGATAGCCCACCAGGATAAATTGAATGAAAACAAAACAATACTATGACAGTTATCCCACTCACACAAGCGTAATTGGAGGAATGCTGTAAACACCTTCTGTCAAAACATGAACAAATTTTCGCAGCCAACTCTTTTAACCAACTAATTACACAATTTAGATTCTTGTCACTCTCTGCCACTTTACTATAACAGTATGTTTTACACAATATAAATTACTTCATAAAATGTTCAATGAACAGAACGGAAACAAACAAGCATGAGAAGTTCAACTCATGTTGTAGTCTTGCATTGCCAAACCCTCCTCCACAGCGCTGCAGAGGAGGGTTTGGCTAGTCCTGTTAATGAAATGTTGTCAATATAGACTAGTGGCATGGTGAAGTCAAGCATGGTGTATTTGGTCGATTGATGTGACGCAGTTCAAAGTGCAGAGATACTTATATTCACATGATTGGCATTGAATGAAGTAGAAAAAAAGGTATTAAAGAAGTACTCTTTCAGTAATGCTATCACTTTAAGAGTACTGATACCAGTACTGACTGGTAAAAATGATTCCCAGCCCTATAATCGTGAAGGTCCCTTAAATGTTTATGACTAAATAGCAACAATCCATTATGGATAGTTAGTTTAGTTGGTTTGTATATTATTTATCAAGAGTTTAAAGCTCAGCTAATCTGCCTCATCAGGCCTGTTTGGGTGGGGTTTTATCAGATTTGATTGACAAGGACCTGGTAGCAAATCACTACCAGTCATACAGTCACCACATTTTGGGATTGTTGCTAAAATTCTGATTGGTGCTCAGAACATGACATTACCTTTTTATGCTAAGTCCAGCCCACTTCAAACCAGAAACAAGAGCACAGATAAGTCAGTACACAGTCAACTCTTCCAACTTTGACAGAAAATGGTGTGTTCACGTAGGACCACATTGCTCACAGTAATGATGTTAACAACTACCATTATGTGATCTAAGCATTCACTTTTTATGCTAAATCTGTGTGATGATTGCAGGGCGGAGGCACCAGCGGCCCAGCAGCCCCATGTCCACAGACAGCAACATGAGTCCTGCAATAACACATAAAAGACCCAGACGGCATAAACAGAACCAGTTTGGTCAACAGGGCTACCAACCCAAAGATATCTTCAACGACGGTAAAGACTGAACCAAGGGTAAGATTAGATAGTCACTCCTGTTTATCTCCTAAAAACTGTAACATTTGGATATGTGTGCTTTGCTCTGTCCCCAGACTCGTGCATGCCTTTGAATTTTCCAAGCCAGATGTCCCACAGCGACTATAAAGTGAGGGGGGCCACGCTGCCTCGGATGGGCTCTGGGGAGGCCCGGGGTCGACGGGGCAGCGCCGGGACTCACCGGGTCAGGGAGGCTTCACTTGAGCAGAGAGAGAGCAAGGACAAGCACAAGACTCCACTAGGAGGGAAAGGAAGCAGCAAAAGCCGACAGCACTCAGGCACTGGATGGATTATACAGCACACTTTTTAATAAGCGATTGAGTTACTACCCAACTTAAATGTTTTCTTTCTTGTCTCTCTTTCAGAATTTGGGGATGTCCTTCTGTACAGTCGTCCCTCTTTCCCATCAGGTCAAGCTCAGAGGGAGCCTGATGATACTAATTCATCCAGCTTTATGTCATGTGGAGACTTAAGGACCAAACAGGGAGGACAGCTGGCACCTACAGGACAGGTGGAAGAGGTAAATCAGAATCAGGAGCATTTTTAGCTATTTAGCGTCTATTTGCCCAAATACATGTTTTTTTATTATCTGTGACACAAGTTAACCAGCAATTCAAGTAAGTGCAAAGGAGTAAACATGACACTGTTTTGTTTTCACAGTTCCTGAAAAGCTAAGAAGCAATCCGAGCACAAAAGGAATCCCCTACAGTTGCTTCAGACAAAGGACTATGACCTTTACAATGTGGGAAAAAGACTCTACAAATACTGCACAATACGCTATTACATTTTTCATTAGGTGTTGGAAAAAAGAAAAAAAAGGTGCGCTCATCTTTAAGTCTGTGGACTTCAATTTTGATGCACTGTTTATTGTTTTTTTTGTTTTTTTGGGTGACCAGCTTCCAGGAGCCTGAACCGCTGGTTGCTCAGTAAAGTAAGATGAATGCACATTCGATGGCGGTTGTGAGTGTCTACACAAATATTGTCCATGACGACTGCTTGATGCGGTCTACACATGATCTTTGCTTGTCATTCGTCTTGTTATTTTACTGTAATTGATATTCAGTCATTACCAGCCATCTTGTAAATTCTTGAAACTGTTTACTGCCACAGAAGTGCTTCAAATCCAAATTTTATATAACAGTGTTAATGTTTTATAAGTGATGTACATCTTGTATTTGTATTATTTGTCTTACTTTGGTTATAAAAGCACAATCACTTAATTTTATTCCAAGTCTTTATTATCTGAATTTCTGTCTGGAGGAACTCTTTGGAGTCGTGTTAATCATTTCATCAGTTCAATTCAAGCTGAGAAAATGATTGTTGATTGTGATTGTGCATTCAGTTGCGTACATTTGAGCTGCTTTCATTCAGATTTGAACTATCTGTTGTGTGTACTGAGAGAATTGCATGCAGATTCACCTGTAGGAGCTTTTACTTAAACATCTTGACTGCTTTGTTCACCCATCGGGATGATGAAAAACTTGGTCATGGACTGGTTCCATTTATTGTTTTCTCCATTGAGGCCATTCCATTTAGTTCTGTGTTCCCTTGTCCTTGGCCATAACCTCTAGAGCAGGGCTGTACAATATGCTTCATTTTATTGAATTACTGATCATCAATCTATTAACCAACTAAATTCACTTGGTTTCAATAACTAAAAATAAACAAACAAAAAAAATCAGAAAGCCAGTACAAGAAAATGAATGTTATAAGGCACAGATGTATTAAGAAAATGTGTATTGCTTATTTATAGTTATAAAGTTTACATTTGCATTGTGCTCTAGATTTTGGTGATATTGTCCGGCCCTGTTCTATAAGTTATATTTGGAACAAATATGTCACTCTAACTACTCTGTTTGAATAAATATGGCAACAACAACCAACACTTTTAGCTCATTCTTTTAACCTAATTCTACGTTGTGTTTCAAACAAAACACAGATTTTTAACCTCAACTAATAGGAAATGGCTAAAAAAAACTCATCAGACGTATTGCCACGGAAATATGGCAAACATGCAAATGATAGTTTATCAGAAATTTCACACATGTTTACAAAGGTGAAGATGTAGCTTTTACAAAACTAAAGTAAGACTTCGTTAAATGGGTTTTACAACAGCGTTAGTGCAGGGGGGGTTGCCAAATTATTGTTCATGTCCTAAAAGTTTTTTTTTCAAAAAAAGAAAAAAGGCCCCAACATGAATCCAACATCCATCCATCCAGCTTCGTCCGCTTATCCGCTATGGGTTCACGGGGGAGCAGCTCCAGCAGGGGACCCCAAACTTCCCTTTCCTGAGGCACATTAACCAGCTCCGACTGGGGGGTCCCGAGGCGTTCCCAGGCCAGGTTGGAGATATAATCCCTCCACCTAGTCCTGGGTCTTCCCCTAGGCCTCCCCCCATGTGAATCCAACATATTATTAGCAAATCAAAAATCTGCTTATTTATGAAAAAGCCCTGCTGAATATTAGGCTTATTGGCCTATACTAGTAGTAGTAGTCACTAAAATAGTTGTTCACAGATACAGTTCATCCTAAGGAATCATAAGGTTTGTTTAACATTAAAAGATAATTCATAAATGATTCCCACAATTATTATTTTAATAGCTTAACAATTTATAAACTACAAAGGTTTGTATAAAAGCTTTAGGCCGCCCGATGTATGAGGTGGTCCCTGATGCGTCTCTCTCTCTCAGATAAGGGGTCCTTGTCTTAAAAAACATTGAAGACCCCTGTTCTACAGTAAGTCTGAGAAGAACCTTTTTTTTCTTGAAACAGTATTGAATGGGTTTGGTTTCTATAATCTTAAATAATTATCCTGGACAAAGAACAAGATGTGAAAACTGAACCGTTTGGGTAGAAGTGACATCAAGAAAAAGATTATTTTAAGTGACCCTTAGGGATTTAGACCATTACATTTGGTATGTTTAAAACGCATATGCCCCAACAGGTAATTTTCCTAAATAGCGCCCCCTATCAGTGGTAGGATATCAACACATTATCATGCCTAACGGAACAGTAACATGTGGTTAACATTTCCAAACAGTGGCAGTTTGATTAGGTTTAGGCATGAACTATTTTGTTAGGCGACGTTGTCATTTGACTTCCTACTTTCCTCCTATCATAAGTACTGCGGCCACTAGTCTTCCCGTCAAAATTGAAAATCAATTTTGATCAATGTTTTTAGTAAGTTTTTGTCCCTGTTTTCTTTCACGAACCCTAACACTAACATATTAACTATAGTTTCCAGTTATTTTTGGAATGTATGGTCAATAAACCTCATTTATAGGAATGTATACCTAATGTTTGAGTTAGAAAATGAGAAATTAGGAATTATTTAGACTAAAACTAAAAGTAGGAATGGATGTTGATGGATAATCACAAACTGGAATATGTCAACTTTTACTCAATACTATTTCAAAACTACTTCAATTGTATTTAATTTTTTTAAATTGAATACGACACCCTAAAATTAATGAAAGTAGAGATTTTTACTTGCCAAAGAGCGTTGTGTGGATCAGTCATGTTGTGGGTGTTTTGGGTAATTGGGTAGTTAAAAAGGGTGGTTGGGTACTGAAAAAGAGCATTAAAACGGGTTAATATGTGAATGTGCTGTATTTATCTAGCGCTTTTCTAGTCTTAACAACTACTCAAAGCGCTTTAACATCTACAGGAACCATTCACCATTCACAAACTGTGGTCGAGGCTGCTGTACAAGGTGCCAACTGCCCACCAGATAAACAGTCACACACATTCACACTCCGATGCGCAGGGGGCAACTCGGGGTTCAGAGTCTTGCCCAAGGACACTTCGACAATGACTGCAGGGGCGGGGATTGAACCACCAACCTTCCAATTGGCAGGCAACCACTCTACCACTGAGCCACATCAGCCCCTTTAATATGAGGGTTAAGCTACAGTTATGCAAAAGGCCAACCACTCTTGAGAATATTATTATTGCTCTGTTATTTATAATTAAAATATATTCAAAGACATTTGGTAAATCATGTCTTTTTTCCTGATATCCTAATGTCACCAAGTTTTTATCTGAAGGCCCTACAGCTTCTCAGGTGAACTCGCCGATTCTGTGGTTGTGAGATGTGAGGTTGATGAGGTAGGTGGGAGAAAAGAAACCGTGAAGATGTGACGAGACATTCTGTCTTATCAACCTCACTAATAAACCTTCATCAACAGAGCTGCTGTGTGCTGCTGAAAGGAAGAAAATCTTTCCCAGATGTCGTTCAATGCATGAGTACACATGTGTGAGCGTCAGTTTGACTATTCCTCGACTCACACAGTAAGTGGTGCACGGATGATTGTCACCTGAATCCGCAGAAGCCGTTTAGCATCTTTCAGCTCGTGGTTTTGGTTGTCCAACCCGTTAGCTTCCTGCCAACGGCGAAGAGACACAATTAACAACTTGCTGGAGAAAATAGAGGAGCAGGTAGCATCTACTTATATAGGAGAGCATGGTTGTACTGCTCATTTAGGCTGCCTTCAAAGTAGTTACAGCAGATTAAACTTGTGCCACTGTATGAAATATCTCCTGAGTTGTTACCCATTTCAGAGGGTCAACTGACCTGAAGGGACCAGGCGACAGACTGAAAAGGGTGAGCACAAGGTTTGTGGAGGGCTCCATGCCTGTGTTTGCCTTAGGCCTCAAAATGACTAAATCCGCCCCTATGACTATTTTCGACAAGACTTGCTATGATTTTGCATCACTTTTTAAACAAACTATGCTAGGACTATTTATGACATACTATACTGTGACTTTTTAATAACTTTTTTTGAAATACTACACTGCCACTTTTTATCACTTCTTTCAACATACTATATGCCATAACTTTTTTCGACATACCATACTATGACTTCCTTATCACTTTTTTTGACAACACAATACTAAGGCTCTTTTAGACACGATAGACTACTTGCTTGCTAACTAGTGTGGCTCAGTGGTTTTCACTGGTGCAATCAGCATTGGCAAATAAACATCGCAGGCTCTGACCTGTGGTTCAGTCCCTGGTCTGGGCTGTTTCCTCTGTGTGGAGTTTTCATGTTTTACCAGACTTCCTTTGACCCACTGTACTATCACTTATTGTATCACTTAAAGCAACATTGATTACTATCACTTTTTTGACACACTACACTATAAACCTTTTCTAACTTTTTTCAACATAATATACTATGATTTTTATCACTTATTTTTTAACAAATTATGCTATGGCTATTTTTGACCTACTATACTACGACTTTTTTATGACTTTTTTGACATTCTATACTATGACTATTTTCAATATGCTATACTGTGACTTTTTCATCCCTTTTTTTAACAAGCTATGCTATGACTGTTTTCAACATGTAACACTATGAGTTTATTATAAACAATGTAGACATACTATACTATGACTATTTTGACATACCATACTATGACTATTTTCAATATGCTATACTATGACTTTTTCATCACTTTTTTCAACAAGCTATCCTATGACTATTTTCATTGTGTAACACTATGAATTCATTATAAACAATGTAGACATACTATACTATGACTATTTTTGACATACTATTTACTATGACATTTTTGTACATTTTTTGACATACTATACTATGACTTTTTCATCACTGTTTTGGACATAATATACTATAACCTTTTTGTCACTTTTTTCAACATACTATACTATGACTTTTTTATAACTTTTTTGGACATACTACACTATGACTTTTTTGTCACTTTTTTTGGACATACTATACCATGACTATTTTCAACATACTATACTATGACTTTTTTATGACTTTTTTCAACATACTATACTATGACTTTTTTATGATTTTTTTCAACATACTATACTATGACTTTTTTGTCACTTTTTTTGGACATACTATACTATGACTTTTTTATGACTTTTTTCAACATACTATACTATGACTTTTTTAGGATTTTTTTCAACATACTATACTATGACTTTTTTAGGATTTTTTTCAACATACTATACTATGACTTTTTTAGGATTTTTTTCAACATACTATACTATGACTTTTTTAGGATTTTTTCAACATACTATACTATGACTTTTTTGTCACTTTTTTTGGACATACTATACTATGACATTTTGAACATACCATACCATGAATTTTTTATGACTTTTTTCAACATACTATACTATGACTTTTTTGTCACTTTATATCGACATACTATGTACTATGACTATTTTCAACATATTATATGACTTTTTATACCTTTTTTTGACATACTATACTAGGACTTTTTTGTCACTTTTTTCGACAAACTATATTATGACCATTTTTTAAAATCCTATACCATGACTTCTTTCGACATGCTGTACTATGGCTTTTTATCACTTTTTTCAACAAATTATGCAGTGACTATTTTCAACATACTATACTGACATACTATACCATGACTATTTTCGACATGACATGCTGTGATTTTATATCACTTTTTAAACAAACTATGCTTGGACTATTTATGACATACTATACCATGACTTTTTTATGACCTTTTTTGACATATGTACTATGAATTTTTTTAGCACTTTTTCAACAAACTATGCCACAACTATTTTAAACATCTAATACTATGGCTTTATTATACACAATTTCGACTAACTATACCATGACAATTTTTTACATACTATACTATGACTTTGACCAGAACTTTTTGGAAAACTTTTTTTACAAACTATGTTATGACTATTTTTGAATTTTACTATACTATGAATTATTTTATAATTTTTTGTCAAATACTTTACCTTGACTTTCTTCAACTTGCTAAACTAGCCTTTTTCTACTTTTTTTTGAAACACAATACTAAGACTCATAACAAGACTCTTTTAGATATAATAGACTGCTCGCTTCACCATAGCTGCTGTGGCTCATTGGTTTTCACTGGTGCAAGTTTGCATTAGCAACTAGAATGGGTAGGCTCTGACTTGCGGTTCAATCCCTGGTCTGGGCTGTTTTCTTTGTGTGGAGTTGTCTTGTTCATCCAGACGTTCTTTAACCCACTACACTATGACTTATTTCATCACTTAAAGTGAAAATAATACTATCAATTTTTCTACATGCTTATACTGTGACTTTTTCCGCTTTTTTTGACATACCATGATAAGACTTATTTAGATATGGCAACCTGCTTGCTTAAATATAACCGCTGTGGCCCGGTGGTTTTCACTGGTACCAATGAAGTAGACACTGCATGCTCTGACCTGTGGTTCAAACCCTGGTGTGGGCTGTTTTCTCTGTGTGGAGTTTTCATGTTCTACCAGACTTTCTTTGACCCACCGTACTATCACTTATCATATCACTTAAAGCAACATTGGACTTCTTAACTCTAACCGCTGTGGAACAGTGGTTTTTACAAATGCAAACAGACTGCAGGCTCTGACTTGTGGTTCAAGACCTGGTCTGGGCGGTTTTCTTGTTTTCTTTAACCCACCGTACTATTACTTATTGTATCACTTAAAGCAACGTTGAATGCTATCACTTTTTTGACATAATTTACTATGACTTTTTTCTAACTTTTTTCAACAAACTACGCTATGACTATTCTCACCATGAAACACTTTGATTTTTTTATAAAAAATATTGACATACTATACTCTGACTTTTTTCACTTTATTTTACACACTATGGTATGACTATTTTTGACCTATTATACTATGAGTCTTTTATACATTTTTTGACATACCATACTGACTTTTTTAAGCATTGTTTTGACATACGATACTATGACTTTTTCAACAACTGTTTTCCCAAGTTTTTTGACACACTACACTATACCTTCTTTTCTTCACTTTTTTCTACATACTATACTACGACTTTTTTATCACTTTTTTCGTCAAACTATGTTATGACTATTCTATTTTCAACATACAATACTATGACTTTTTTTACCAACAATTTTGACAAACAATACTATGACTATTTTTGACTTACTATACTATGACTTTTTAATCACTTTTGTTGACATACTATACTATGACCACTTTTGACGTACTAGAATATTTGTATCACATTTTGCGTCATATGGCTTTTTTCGACATACTATAATATGACTTTCATCTCTTTTTTTGACTTGCCTTTTTTACACTTTTTTGACTATACTATACTATGATCTTTCCAATAAACTATACCCTGACGTTTTCCCAATTTTTTTGACACACAATACTATAACTTCTTCACTTTTTTTTGACATACTATACTATGACTTCTTTCGACATGCCATACGCCTGTTTCCTGTTTTTTAAACATAATACACTATGACTTTTTACACTTTTTTTCGACATACAGTCCTCTACCATGACTTTCTCAACATACTACACTGTGTCTATTTTTGTCATACTTTACTTTGATTACAACTTTTTATCACTTTCATTTAAGTCCTTACCATAAAACAATGAAAAAAAATTGCATCATTTATACATTTCCTACTTTTCTACCGCTTCAGCAGCTTTATTTCATACACTTTTTGTGTTATTCAACATTTTAATGAAATTTATTCTAATCACAATCATACACATTTTCTGCGGAAATGTATTTTCTAGTTTACAATCCTCTTGTCTAATGTTTTTATTTTCCTCCAGAACACAGCTGTATGTGGCGGTGGCACAGTAGCCATTCCTTCAATGTAAACAAGCACATTTTCAGCTCTTTTTTCTCAGTTAAGTTTTTTCAGGGGTGCGTATACGCAGGGGATAGCGATATGGAGTAACAAGTGAGTCTATTAATGTGGCCAACACAGCTTGCATCTTACTTTTTTGTGGTCATCTTTTACTATTTTTAAAGTGCACCCACACTTTAGATTTTCTTTTCCCAGACAGTTTGAGTTAAAGATTTAAATCCCTGCTGCCATGATGCTCCTTAATCGGTTCCGGATCATGAAAAATCAAACTTAAATCTGTCATGGAGATTTGCTTGAAAGTTTCTTTCTTTAAATCTTTTCACTTACAGCTTTACATGTTGATACTTGCATCATAAGAAGCTGTAGATTAATTTATTGGGAGAAAAGCCAAAATGGCATGATCCTCATTACATACCACCCCTGGGAAGATTTGACTGTGAGACTGGCAGTCAAACCAGGGTCCTTCAATCAAAGGACTCTATATTTGTCTATTTGGGGTCGCCCCTAGTGGCTACAGTTGGTTTTCTTCAGTTTGGCTACTGTTCTCACTCACTTTGTGACAGTAGATAAAGTAACTGAATGCACAAGAAATAACCCAAGTTGCTGGTTGTGATGATGATCTACAATAAGAAAACACCGCAGAGCTA
Organism: Etheostoma spectabile; assembly: GCF_008692095.1. NCBI lineage: Eukaryota > Metazoa > Chordata > Actinopteri > Perciformes > Percidae > Etheostoma > Etheostoma spectabile. Next base: position 28,864,030 of record NC_045745.1, read on the forward strand.
GTTTATGTATAAATAAAGAAACGTAAGCTAAAAAATATTTTATAAACATTGTCTTAAGTAATGGGTAATTTAAGTAGAGTAATGTTTAAAAACCTCATAAGCCAAAGTAGGATAATTTAACAATTCTAATATTGATAACACTCAACATATAATGAGCTGATAGGCATTAACCACTCAACAACCCATTGAAATGAAACATGCATGTTTTCTATGAAGAGAATATGTCATTCTAACATGTAATTGCTGACATTTTATTAAATTTCAGTATACATACATACATGTAATGGCTGCATTTATAACGTTTGCCCATTTACAGGATTGGGTGAGAGACATAAAGGTAACTTCAAGTACCTGTGAAACCATCTTGTGTGTGTGTCCTTGTTTAAAAAGGCTGACCTCCTTTATAGTTGCACAGCTGTCAGCAGCTGTGACACAGTGTGATCTACCCTTTGTGTCCAATTATCACTTCAAGCTTGAGTGATGTGATATGACTAAATGGTGGGCGAATAATTTTAACGCGTGCTGTGGAAGGCAATGTCCAGTCCAATCAACATCGCTGATCCATGATGCTGGATAAAAAAATTAGCAATACTCTTAATGAAAAACGTCATCCTCTTAATTATTGCCTCTGAGGTGATGATTTCATAAACATGTTTAAATAACTGGAGCGTGCATGGGCATTGCTTAAATGGAAACTTGAATATGCAACATTCAATTTTTTTTTTTATATTATGTTTACTAAGTCATTCATGCAATCAAGCGTCTTCATGAATTATTCCAATAACTTGATTCCAAACAAATAGAATTCTAAGTAAGATTCATTTGTGTGAGTAATGCTGTTTATTTCTCCGGAAAACTACTTTTCAAGCCCATGAAAGGCTGCCTTCATCCCCTTTTTTTTCTTCTTTTTCTTCTTTTTCAAGGACAACTGTCTACAGTAGGTTATTCACAAGTGTTTGCGTTGGTTTCTAAGATATTGTGTGTGTGAATGTGTGCTTGTGCTTGCATGCTTGTGTGTGCTGCCAAGTTTCATTTTCAATTTTGCCATGTTTATCCTGCAGATTCTCTGCAATCTGTTGACAAAGAGCTGGGCCATGACAGCTAGGGCAAATGTGGCAGAATTGCTGGAGAGTCTGACAGAAAAAGTGAAACTGATGGCTGTCAACCCCCAAACAACTCTTTATAAGGGGACAGATCTATGGAGACAGTGTGGCTGAGTGCTGTGTTGCTGGATGAAAATGGCTCCCCTGACCTACCAGCTGAACTGCAACATATGTCGTCTAGGTGTTCAATATCCTCCCAATATCACACACCAAATGTTGAATCATTGGAAGTCTTGGAGAATGGTCACGCTTTTGGCCTTTGAACAGGTAAACATGTGATAATGGCAATACATAATATGGGTAATTTAGAATGTGCAGAGGGCACTGTTGCACAAAAGAAGTCTGGAGGTGATGAAGACATTGATTAGCTTCACAGCAGTGAAACACACAGGTGGTGTCAGAGATAAGCAGCATTTCTCTGCTCCTCCGGTGTCATTGACATACTTGGAGGCACGGAGGGGTGAGGTGACACAGGTGGTGAGTGAGGTGAGAAGTTATGAGTGGAGAGAGGGGGGCAGGAGTCAGGAAGTGCAAATTTATGATCTTTCTGAAATCTATTGCAGCTGTATTTGAGGAAGATTACTTTCTCTTAAAGCAGACAGTTGGTGAGGAATTAGGAGGTGTCAGAGATAATGAATCTGGTGGCGAGGCGGCGCTCGATACAGCAATGGTAAATTCTAATTTGTTTGTGGAGATATGTCACTGTCTGTCACTCTAAGGGTTGAACCGTAGGGGAGGTTGTCCTACGATGCCAAAAGAGGACTTACTGTGTCAGATGCTAAGTTGTCAAAAGCTGCACTTAAGTCAGAGAGAATGGTGACATGGCTTTATCTGGAAGCAGGGGGGGAGGGGGCAACTTTTAGAGACATATATCAGTGTTGATTAAGAGACAGATGGCTGTAACTAAATAAATAGTAACTTGAACAAAATCCCTCCGTAGTATGCCACAAACTGAAAGAAGAAAAATAGTGCAGAAATTACTTTGCACCCATGCATTGTGATGGTGACCGGATGGGGATGATGTCAATACTGCAGTTCGGATACTGCGTCAATTAAATACAACCAATAAAATCCACAACACCCTCAATGTGTGGTTGGTCTGTTGAATAGTTTTTACTGTGTTTAAATTTTTCCTTTCCAGACATGTTTTACAACATGGAAAAATAATGTGTGTTGAAAAATGAAGTTTTTCTCCCCAGAAAAAATTGAAGTTACCTCATCCTAATTTCAAACCCAAAATCAAAAACTACAAGTGGTCCACTCTACAGGGGAGCTTCCTGCAACTAGACCTGGGTCTCGGTTTCAAGTTTAAACAGTATAGTGAGCATCAGCTGAGACCTGGAGACTGTGTCTGGATTTTTTGAGAGTCAGTGAGAGCATTTATAGACAAAGATACATATTCTAATATCTGAATGCAAATGTTCTTTCTGAATTTAACTAAATGTCCTCTATCAGAGACCTCCAGGAGAGGCCTCTCTGCTTCATGTCAGTGGCACAATGTGAAGTGGCAACATAAAAGAAGTAGATGAACCAACATGGTGAACAAGATGAAAATAAATTGGTCACTGAGGGAGACAAAGGCCATGAGACCACTGGCCTTTGGCTTACCCTCAGGGTAGCTGAGCCACAGAGCGGGACCTGCGGTCCCAGGTGGGGTGCATGGAAACCACCACACTGTTTGAATGCTGTAATTAGCCAAATGTCATGAGTCAGAAAACAGCCTTTCAGGGCAATATTACATATAGTCATACTGAAAAGGTTGTCCACCACATGTTGGGAACATTTCATGAAATGATGCAGCTTATGCAGTATTGAGATCTAACAAAGGAAAGTGAATGGTTCTCTTTTCTTTTTCCCTTAGTAGCAATAATGAATATTTGCAGATTAAGATGTTACAGCAGTTTATCGAGCCTACTGCACACTGAATGTAAAAGTCTGTCTGTTTTGTACAGAATTAAAAGGCTAAATAAAACACAGTATAATGAATGCAGTTAGGACTTTTGCCTGAGATTAATGTGAAAAAAAACCACTCTGCAATTCATAATGTGGTTTTACATGCTCCGAAATCCCACTGTATACATTTCCTTTGAACACATATGAGCCTGACATTTCCTTTGGTGGCACTCTGGAGACAAATATCCTCTACGTAAATATGCTATCATTTTTGCACGTAGTTACATCTTGAATAAATATGTCTACTGTGAAGTTGATTTTGTCCACGTACACTGCAGACTGTCATTGTTATTAATTTATGTTCACCTAGATAAGAGAGTGGTTTACCCTGAGGATTCTTTTTTTTTGCATCCACAATCAGACAGCCCCTCCTGCAGGGAACACTGACTCATTTTGTTTAGATTTCTTTAACTTTAATATCTTCAGCTGGCTATTTTAGGGTGGCATGTGCATTTTTAATCTCTTTGTATTACAGTATGTGAGTTAGTCAATGTCAAAACCCCCAAGAACTATCTTAAAGCTTTTTATTTTTATTTTAACCCATTGAATACTAAAAAATAAGTGGAAAAAAGAAGCCATTTGTTCATGTGTTTAAGCTTTCTTACATCGTTGTCACACTGTCATTCACATACTAAATTGAATGCTGAATTCTTTTAACAGTTATCAAAAAATTACTGATTAAATTAATATGGTCATCCATGCTTTATTGTCATTAATACTATCATAGGTGTGCTTTCCATAGAAAAAAGAATCCCCCATCACAAATATTTCTTTGTAGCAATGTCCAAACAAGTGAATCGGTTTGAGGCCAAATGTTTCCCCTGAGTGCTGAAAAAAAACAACAAGAAATAACAGTTACAGTAAACTGCCTTTTAATCCAACCGAAACAACAGCACCCACAAAGTGACCACACCATTCTAACACCATGCACTGTAAACCACATCTTTATAAGATGGAGCTGTAACCGTGTGAATGCAGGTGGAGCCTTGTAATTGGGCCCTGTGGGCTCGGCTATGTATTTCTGTTCTTCCGTTAAATTCACATGTACTGCAAGACTGTGCAGCACTTTGGTGGGGAGATTGTGTGGAAGGAGGGGGGGGGGGGGGGGTCTGGTCCCTGTAATAGGGCAGCCAAACTGTGCCAAAGTGAGTACAGAATTGACTACACAATACCAATTCCTCCGTGTATCCGAAGCACTTCTGGAAACCAGTTGAATTTAGGGCTTAAGTGGTGGATTGCACACACTGCCTTGTCTGCACAATATCTGCAGACAATCCTAATCCCTGTCTATCTGTCTCAAGATACAAATATTGACAGGCTGTCCCACACTGCGCATAGCACCTATTGCGCCATGGCCTGAAGCTTTCCTCCGCACTGCTGTCCAGATCTATGCCCGGGGAGCTGTCATTCAGAGATAAGTGAATGGCTTTCACTCTCTCCTGGATCCTCTGTAATGGAATAAAGTTCACTCTGAAACTTGCTCAAACAATGGCCAATGACACAACATGTTTAAAATAAATTCCTTTTTTAAGACATGACCATATATTTAAGCAGTGTGTCCGTCAATTCCCGGAGGCGACCGTCCCTGTATGATCAGGAGTGCTTGGCTGTGCGGGCACATTGGTCAACCTTATGAATTGTTATTTGAATTTTAACCCTCATGTTGTCCTTAGGGTCAAATTGACCCATTTTCCTATATAAATACCCAAAATAACATGATTGATTCCACACAATGCTCTTTGGCGAGTACAAATCTATACTTTCATGAATTCTTATTCAATTTTATAGCATTTGAAGAAAAAATTGAAGTGGTTTTTAAACAGTATTGAGTAAAAGTTGACATATTCCAGTGTGTGATTATCCATCAACATACATTCCATTAATTTTAGTCTAAATAATTCCTAATTTCTGTTTTTCTAACTCCAACATTAGGTATAATGTCCTATAAATGAGGTTTATTGACCATGAATTCCAAAAATAACTGTAAAACTAAAGTTAATAAGTTAGTGTTGCGTAGTGTTAAAAAAACTTTGAAAGAAAAGCATCAAAAGTGTTGAAAGAAAGGTTAAAAAGTTTAAAACATCACTTTGATGAGAAGACAACACAAGGGTTAAATATTTCATGAGATGTCTTTTACAAATAGAGTGTAGTTTACAACACATCCCAAAAAAAAGTATCTACAGCTCCTGGATTAAAAAACAAACTGAAGGCAAAAGTCAGACAAATTTAATTCAACAGAGCAACTTATTGATCTAACAGAGATCTCTAGGTCAGGCATTGTCAAATAACTATCACAAAGCAGAACAAGCAACATATAGACACAAACACTTTCCTGTACATGATTAAGAGTTGATCTACTCTCAGATTGGACCAATCAGAGCCAAGCTCAATAGTACCGTCTGAAAAACATGCATGCGTGGCCTGTGAAGCGAGCAAAAATAGAAAAAGAAACATTGCAATTTTTGTATAAAGAATATACAAAATCATATACTGTACATGAACATTTCAGGGAACTGTAAAGCATGAATCAGGTGAGTCATCCAGAGCATTCTGTCGCTTTATCTTGTTCTGCTTTGTGATGGTTATGTGACGTCTGACGAAGATCTCTGTTAGATCAAATTGTTTCTCTGTTAAATCAAATTTGCTGGGAGCCATCTGTACAGTGTGCAGATCTTTTATCTGACTGTTGCCATAAGATGTGTTTGAGAAAAAGTATCACATAAGATCAATGAAGTCAAAACAACCCAGAAAAAGAATCCATCATTTAACAGTGTGAGCAGTTTAAGAAAGTGTTCATGTTGCCTTTCAACCCCATTTATCCAGTGCTAATACTAACTGGGATTCATAGAATCCCTGGAGGAATGGAATAAAAGGAAGATAACTGTTTAAGAAAATGAAAATGTGTATGTTTTACCTTTACTATGCAATAAACAAATTATGTTTTATTTATTTAAGCTATGAGTCCATGTTTCTTACGAGGATCTTATATTAATATATTAAAAGGGAAATGAAACCACCATTGCCACAGAATATATATATACTGTATGACATGATCTAAAGTAGCTTGACCAGTGTATAAAAAGGAATTTCAAAATTCCAAAATGGACTTTGGTGGGTAAATGCGGTGTGTCAGACTCGTAGGCATTGTGAGGAGAAATCTGGTTGGTTTTCACATAACACATTTTATTTAGCATCAAATGATTGAAAAACGGCCCAACTGTATGTGGCTGCGTATTCCTGAGGGCAAACCAATCTGGCAGGTAAAGATTATTCAAAGGGTAAGCCATTACCAGAACAATAATCAGAACAAAACCATCCAAAGTGGAAAGACATCGCATCGTGAATCTCATTGGCAGAAAATGCTAATTGGCTGCGTTTTTTTTTTTTTTTACAACTGGAAAAGGTTTTTTTAAAAGATCTTCAAATTTGGCAGTTGGTCAGAAGTCTATACATCTTTATAAGGTGAAAGTGTAAAACAATAACCATTCAATAGTGTAATACACAAGGACAAATCTAGTATATTGGATGTTTAACATCATGTTTACTTGTTGTTAAACTCGGCATCTCATTTGTCTTCAGGTAACATCAAGACATTTCGGCCTGGACATTTCCCTTCATCGTCTTTATTGTCCTTTCACTATTGCACTGGCGCCAGGGCTGTAGTCAAGACCAGCTTTGTCAAGTCCAAGACAAGTCCAAGACCAGGACTAGTCGAGTCCAAGTCAAGACCGAGTCCAAAGAGGTTAGAGTCCAAGTCAAGACCGAGTCCAAAGAGGTTTGAGTCCAAGACAAGACCGAGTCCAAAGAAGTTTGAGTCCGAGTCAAGACTGAGTCCAGGACAGAAAAAAAGGTCTTATGCCTGACAGTAAGACAATCATTTTGGGTTTCACTTTCCCTCCAATATTAT
>NC_045745.1:28871002-28885210 GCF_008692095.1 Etheostoma spectabile
TCAACATAATAAAGACACCTGGACTTGGTCAAAAGCCATATTGGACAAGACCAGTGGCCGAGACCGAGGCAAGTCCGAGTCCAAATGATAGCGAGTCCGAGACCATAGAAAAAGATTCTCGAGTCCGGACTCAAGTACTACAGCCCTGACTGGCGCTGTGTCACTGTATGTAATTAGAAAAGAATTACCAAAACAAATATATATAGATTTTTTTTATTAACATACTCTTTTTGTGAATGGCAGGGAAGAGATACATACCTATTTTCCTATGTCTTTGCTTTGGATATCACAACTGATTGTGTTGCGTTGTTACCATAAAACAATGTTCTGGTAACCATTTGCTGATAAATATTTAGTATAATGCATAATAGAATTCCCAGCAACTAGTGTGAAAACACAGTTTGTTATATTGGCATATTATTTCCAAGTATTTACCTGTGTATGTTTCCTTGCAACTTTCACTATATGAGTGCTTCCCCAAACAATTATAGCACAGCCAAGTATATATCTTCTGTTTAGGTACTGTTTAACATAGACGTCCCTCTTTGCCATTATGATTCTCCTCCTCAGCTTAGCTGACAATGGGTTTGTGCTTATGTTCACCAAAAACGCTCTGTGCAAAGTACAACGATACAGTAGCTTCATCAAAATAAGCTAACAGTTTGAGCATTAATGAAAAATCATTCACGGTAATAAATCACAAAAGAGACAACATTGGGTTTGGCTTGCATAGCAAAGCAAAAGGAAGAGAAAAAACATTAAAAAATATATTTACAAATTATGCAAAGTCCTTCTTCATATTAGTCATTTTGTTGTGATTTTTCTTCTTCTTCATCCCCACTGTGTAAATCTTTGTACATCATGTGACAGAAAAAAAGAAGCAGACATATAACAGACTGTTTACTCTTTAGAAGAGGGGAGGGGGGAGGGGGGGGTGTGTGAAAATTAACACTGTGAGACTGGTGTCTGTGTCTGTACATCACATTTACAGCTCTGCATTTTTTTTATCTCGCACTCTGTTCCTTTGTCTTCATTCTGTCTCCACTCCGTCTTCCAAACATCATTCTGTGTCACTCGCGGAGAGAAAAATCTCATAGCGCTTACAAACAAGGTGTCCTGGGACGGGCTGCAACTGCGGGGAATGATGCTTCACAAAGACTCTGGAAGAGCAAACACAACAAAGGCAACAATGTCAAACCTGGGTGATGCCTACTTCCCTCTCAATATCTACATCTCCATTTCACAGTCGCCACCATGTATCTCACTTTGTATGCAAGCTCAAAATTGGTGGGTTTCTACAACTTTCCTTCTTATTGAAAAGGTTAAAGGTCCCATGGCATGAAAATGTCACTTTATGAGTTTTTTTTAACATTAATATGCATTCCCCCAGCCTGCCTATGGTCTCCCAGTGGCTAGAAATGGTGATAGGTGTAAACCGAGACCTGGGGATCCTGCCCTGCCTTTGAGAAAATGAAAGCTCAGATAGGCCGATATGGAATCTTGCCCCTTATGAGGTCATAAGGGACAAGGTTACCTCCCCTTTCTCTGAACTGCCTGCCCAGAGAATTTGGCTCACCCATGAGAGACAGACATCATGGCTCTCAAATTAGCAAAGTGGCAGTTGGTCAAGGCCACAGCCCCGGCCTTCCACCTTGTCCCCCCCTCCCCCCTGTCTTCCTCAAAAGCTACAGACTCAGAAATGGCACATACTAAGGAAAGCTCATTGTGGGACTGGTTCTAGTGGCTGTAATTCTGCATCAAGGCTGAATTTTGGGAAAGGGACTTCTTATACAGTATTAGGGAACCACTAAGGTCTATATATGAACATCCAAAGAGCACAATGTTATGGGACCTTAAAGCACAATTCGTCCAAATCCGCTTTTTTTCATCCTTATTATTGCATTTAACTCTATTCACATACATTACACAACTGTATTGTGATGCTGACATAACTGACTAGAAGAGGCAAATCTGAATAGTCTTGCTTTACACATTGCTAAAAAAGCGATAGCCACAATTTTACAATTCATGAATTGCTATAATTATTAAATGACCTGGCTTCTCTGTTATTATTTACCAATCAGGGGATATCTAAATAAAACTACAACATGGATTTTTTCCACCATCATATTCAGTAAAGCCTGAATATGATGTCTCTGTGCAGATATACTGTAGGTGATATGTGCACACAAACACATCCTCGTGAGGATTAACACCTACAGTGTTCCCCTTTGTCTGTGCCGTTTGTGGAAGGATGCCCATTGTGGGAGGGATCTGTGCCAGGTCTCTTGTGGGAACCTCTACTCAGGGTGGCCCTGTTAGATGTTGTTGTGCCGCTCCAGGAAGCCATATGCTGGCGCTCCAGCGTCGACACGGTCACCATGCACTCCTCAGAGGGGTCTGAGGCCGCAGCTGCCCACGAGCTGTTGATGCGGGAACCCACGCTGTGCAGGGACTTCATGGCCTGTGTGTGGGCTGTTGAGTGGATGGTAGATGAGGGGATTTGGCAATGGATACAAATGAGACATCATGATAGAGGCACTCCTTATTGAATTTACTTTAATAGAGGATTATCTGGCAAATACTGCCTGAGAGGGTAAGAGACTTATCTTACCGTCTGTGTTGGTGTCTCTCCGTCTGGGCAGAGTCCCGACCTTGCCCGTCTGTGGTTTGAGGCCACTCAGCGGTGCCCTCTTGTGGCCGAGGCTATGTGTGCCCTGTGCACCATGGTCTGCTGAGCCAGAGCTGTCTGAGCGACACTGCTGCGAGCTTTTACCTAATGAGAGGGAGTTAATGAAGATAAACATTTGGCTAAGCCTGCATTGAATACATACGGGTTGAACCAGACAGAAATGTGATGTGGCTGTTTGAAAGGAATCAGCCAATAGAAATGGTGTTGAAATCGACAAACCTGAACAAATTCGTGACAAGATAGTGTGACACACATTGTCTACATGTGATGACTTGAAAGAAAGATTGAAGGTGATTCCCACTTTCCATCACACAGGGTATTTCTGGAACAATTAACTCCATACTACCTATTTGTTTTAGAGAATTACTGAATGCTTTATCAGAAGGTCTCAAGAACTATTTTTTTTGTTGCAGCAATATAAGCAAACATACTGTAGAACAGCTTTTAAATATGTCATTTTCAGACATCTCGGAAATATATATTAACAAACAAGCCATTTAAAGGACTAGTGTATTGCCCCTTGCAAACGTGCATCCAAAGTTCACAAAAAGTTGCATCACCTAGCAATGCTAGAGTATATGTGTCATTCGCTAACAGCTAGCTATTTGGGACCAGGCCATCTCCACTAACAAAATTCAAAATTCATTTCAAAAGTTATACCGCGGGTGCTTGAAATGTTTGAGTTTACTACAATGTATCATCTCCGGTCTCGCTGTCTTAATCTGTTCTTGAATGTGCTGTAGTGAGCGACAGAGAGCGAGCTGTTTCCAGCATGCCGTTCGGCGGTGGAACAGTCAATACACTAAACAGTATGTACGTAACGCACCACTAACCACTAACATCAGCGGCTGGTGGAATATCAAGCATTGACTTAACCCTCATGTTGTCCTCGGGTCAAATTGACCCACTTTCCTATGTCAATGTCCTTTTTCACTACCTAATAACCCCAAATAACATGATTGATTCCACACAACACTCTTTGGCAAGTACAAATCTCTACTTTCATTCATTTTGGGGTGTCTTATTCAATTGTATAGCATTTGAAAAAACAATTCAAATGCAAACAATTGAAGTGGTTTTGAACTAGTATTGAATAAAAGTTGACATATTGCAGTCTGTGATTATCCATCAACAATAATTTTAGTGTAAATAATTCCTAATTTCTGCTTTTCTAACTCAAACGTTAGGTATAATTTATTTATAAATTAGGTTTATTGACCACAAATTCCAAAAATAACTGTAAAACTAGAGTTAATAAGTTAGTGTTACGTAGTGTTGAAAATGTCAAAACAGTGGCAACCATTAAAAAACAAAGAGTTGAAAAAAGGGACAAAAACGTAAGAAAAACTTAAAAATGTCCATTAAAGGCCTCAACAAAAGTGTTGACTTTCACGGGAAGACAACACAAGAGTTAAAGCAATTAGTCAATATAATATACACTGTATATTGACTAATAGCAATAGCGGTACGCTACTCCACCCTGTGGAAATACTGCCACCACACTGGCTTTGTTCATGATTGGTTTCACTGGACTGAAGCCATTTTCTCAATCTGTTCACACTTGCAATACAACCGCTTCCAATATGTGACAGCTAGTCATGACACAATAAAAATGTTTGCATCGCTAATGTTTGTTTATATATTTTTAGTCACAATGACCTGTATTTTGCCCTGCAATGGCTTATTAAAAGTGTTAGAAACACATATTCTCAATGCACAAGACAATCTCTTAACCTATCAAACACTGAAGTCTAAAAATGGTCCAGTTCTGTCCCTGAGGGAGAAGCCTTCAAGTTTCTCTCTAAAAAAACACTTTCACAAAGAACCCTATTTATACATGCATCAAATCTTACATTTTAGACGTGTGGCTTTCCAATAGAGCACTAAAGTTTATTAAAATATTCTATGGTGGGGTTTTGATGTCTATGCATGAATGGCTTCAAGTAACTTTTCAGACTGTCTAAATATCTCTTTGAGAAAGAATACGCAGAGAGAAAAAAAGGAACCTATGATTTAGATTAGAATATCTGAATAATTTGAAGCCTACACATACTGTTTACCCTGTGGTTTCTACATTACTGTGGAGTGTAAATCACTGTCCCTACATGTTGCAGAACTACTATGACATGTCCTAAAAGACAACAACTTGTGTGTGTGGGGGCTTGTACGCATGTGAATGGGCTGTTGTACACCTTGGTCTTTGTTCTATGTAGTATGTTCGTAGGTGATGCTATGCTGCCGATAGACTGTACTGTGTTTTCTCATGTTTTCTCATATGCATGTTGATATTGGACGTTTGTGCAAAACCCTGCCATATTTTTAAACATTATTTTACTCCTGGAATTTAATATGTCATACTGTTGGCATGGCAACTAAAACACCTTGATGGGAAAGCTTGTACTTATGTTTTATTTTAAAAAAAGCCAACATTGTTAGTATGACACAGGTGCATCCACAACCCTGGTTTCTACAGACACACACACACACACACACACACACACAAATACACACACACACATACACATACACACACACAAACTTTGCCTTGCTACAATAAAGACACACTGCTTCCAGCACTGGCCCTGAACATCGTTAAAACCTTGTACTGCAAAATCGGCAAATATTAATGCACTTTCTTGGGCCGAGTGGCTGCAGCTTCTTCAGCTTTTTAATGGGTCTGCACTTTAAAAATGATCTGTCCACAGTATAACTACTCTATTTTACATCTGCAACTTAACACATTTTCAGATAAGACCACAGTTTAATTTAGTTTCATTATTAAAGCTGTAGCTTTGGACATATGTCTTGAATGTATATGTTCCATTTGTTAGTGATATGGAGAAGATAGGATGATCCACGTAAGGTGCAAAGGGGTCAATAAATGTGTCCAAATCTGCATATCCTGTATCTGCAACTAAATAAAAGTGATGAGGTGAAAACTGTTATGAACACATCCTTGGATTTGGTCTAAAATGTAGTGTCCTTTTAATAATAATACATCAAACAACAGCTATGATTAATTCAAAGAAATTTTACTTAAGATTGCAATCGTACTACTGTTATCCACAGCATTTTCCATACTTGTACACATTGTTAATGACTATGTTCTGTTGAAATGTGTACTGGCATATATTTATAAAGAAAATATGTATACATGGTGTTTGCTCCATCATGTTATCTACAGACTTAAAATGTATCTACAATATATCTATTTGCATCGGCCACATTTCTCAAGGTTTCATCTTGCACTTAATTGCAAGCCTGTCTTTTTTTTTTACTGTTACTGGTATAATAAATTACTTTAGTCAAATTTGTTTAACCACATCAAAAACATACCTGAGCCCTCAAGGTTTTCCACACTGTGACCAGGAGTGTATTTAAAGCCACACAAATTCTTAGACACAGCAGCGTATCTTTCCTCATCCTCCACATCCTCGTCTTCTTCAGAAAGGAGGGTTGCTCCCAAATCAGAGCCCAGTGTGTTAGACATGAAGTCCATAGGAGGGATGGGAGTGCTGGACACATTTGGACTGCCCTTCATGTGCCTAATGAATTGTGGGGGAAATACTGTATATTAATAAACACAATACAGTTTTTAAAAAAGCAATGGAGGTCAGATAATGAGTATAAATACTGCAAAACAAGTGTCAGCGCGAGAATCAGTGCATATTCAGAAAGGTAGAGATGCAATGTGCAGAGACTATGAATGCCTGCAGTGATTTCGCTGATTACTTTCTCGGTGCTGGTGTGTGTTGTGCTAACACAATGGAGTTGTAATTGGGCTGGATAAAGGATATCTGGATGGGCAGGGCTGTCACCAACATGCCTGTTATCTCCCCCACAGCTGTCCTCCATGATGGCTCACATCCCGCCATAGAGGAGATGCATGCATAATTACCAACTCTATTTACTGATGTCAGAACAGCATGTTAGGCTAAACCCAGTCATTAACCTCCAACATGTGTCGCCTCTGACTTGTCAAGTTTTCCAATGCTCCATCAAAAGGTGCAATCAATGGAGAGCTGTTTTTATTGCTCGCAGTAACCACAGAGCGCAGGTGGAGGCTGACAACTGTAAATACCAGTATTATAAGAGACTGAAACATTGGCCATTCATATGCAAAACCCAAACCATCATCAGAATAAAAGGTTTAAAATTACAGGTATCTTTCCTACTGTGCAAAGCAAATGTATTTGAACGAAATTGGGATGCATATACACACAGCATAAAGCTTTCAAATAATCTAACAGCCACACAGGTCTCTATTTTGTACCCAAAAATATATGAAATTATAGGAGAAAGGTGGCCTCAAACTGTAGTTAACTGGAGCTTTTAAAGGATCCTTACCATGCCTGCTTGGCCACCTCGTATTGGTAAGCTCTGGTTAGCTCATCCAAGTGGGCCTGCAAAATGGATTGCATTTCGTCATGGTGGGCAGAGCTGAGAGAGGAAGACGAGGGCTGGCTGAAGGAAGCTGCTGCCGGAGAGGAGGATCGTCCTCTCAGGGGAGGAGTGGGGCCTCTCTCCTCCTCTACCTCGTTGTCCAAATTATGGTGTCGGTAGGTCTGGACTGACATCGGTGGAGCCCAACTGTTGCTGTCATACCTGGCATGTGGACAACATGTTTTATGTATTAATCATCACATTGACTTTGCTGAGCAGCGGACTGCACATTGTTCAATAGGATAGGGAATAATGTATACGGATTGAATGACATCCCTAAGTAAGTAAGTAGATCAACGTGTTAACTATCATTTTTCTTCCATTGGCAAGTGACACAGCTTAATGCAAACCAATTTTTTGTGATAAAATTTGTACTTATTTTTATATATTTAGGAAACAAACAGTGACAAACCATTACAAACAATACACTAAGACAAAGAGAACGTGTCCCAGGGCCAAAAAAAACAAAGAGAGAGGAAAGACGGGAGGGAGGGAGAAAAAACAACACCCACAGAAACAGACAAACACACACCCACAGACAGACACAGACACACACACACACACACACACACACACACACGCACACACACACACACACAAGGGACCAAACACCTGTGCAAGTTAGAGGTCCGGCCTAATCCAAATCAATTTTTGTTAGTTTTTTTAATTATTAGGAGTGGCAGCTCAAGGTCTGTTTTAGCCTTGTGTGAATTATGTGAAGCTCCTGTCTAAGCTCTCTAGTGGAAAACAAACACAAACACACAAAAACACACACACACACAGTTTCTGGGCACAGGTGCAGGATATTTTGACCTCTGTGTTTGCATGTGTTTCTTCTGCTGACGTGTGTTTTTGTGTGCATCTGTTTCGGGGCAGAGATTGATGAGATATGAATGCACCGTACCCTCCTCCGTGGTTTTCCTGGGGGTAACGGTCAAGGTCAACCTCGGTACCAGGGAGAGGGTGCATGGGTGGTGGAGGCAGGGGCATGTTAGCCCAGCATGTCCCATTTGATCTAGAGGCCTTTGTTCCACCCTTCACCTTCTTTTTCTTCCCAACCTTTGCACCTGGGGGGGAGGAAAAAAGGGAAGGAAGTTTAGTCTTCTCTTCACAAGAAATCCATGTACACACACATAGCCTTCTACACTAAATTCACACACTCTAACACACACCTTGAAAGCTATCTTCTACCTTTCTCTGCTATCTGAACTTTTACAAACCTGTCTCCCACCCAGTGTTCATTTTTTTTCTTTTTTTGTGTGCTGACAGCACATTAGGACATTTTCTAAATGTTGACATTTCTTAAAGAGGCACCAAAACCTGCGGCGAGCCCCTTTAAGTTGCTTCCATACAGCTTCTCGGCTTGCTCTACTTTATCTCTGGTAAGCGTGACATTTAGCTGAGCACATAGGCTATTGTGCAAAGCTGCAAAAAAAGTACAGACCGAAATGCCTCCATGACTTTACTAAATGTATATACACTGCATAAATAACTCAGAACACTGAGGGATTTTCTGCCATCACTTATCAAGTAAACCCAAAGAAATGTGTCATGATTGGGTGACATTTCTGGGCTAGATGAGCTCCCGGGGTAGAATTATGATGAAGACAGAAGAGTAATTAAGAACATTATCCTAGGGGTCCGTTTTCAGTGAATATGTAAATAAATTCCCTCCTTTTTATCTGTCTCTTTTCCTGGTTTAGTTTGCCAACTCCCTTGTAGTTATTTCACGGAAAAAAACTACCTGTCATGTGGTTGCAAAATGTTGCTTTTACTTGTTGTTAAAGCACTGCTGCAGTCCACAGAGACACGAAAGCAAAGATCACACCAACAAAAAAAAAGAAAAAGAAAAGAATGGAGCTTTATCTTCAATGTGGCTCGTACCACTGCCAGGGCGTCTGTCAGTCAGCGAGTAGCCCAGGCTTGCCATTTCCTGCTGGGCTTGGAGAGAAGCCTTCCAGCGGGGATCTGGTCTGTCCACAGCCAGCTCGTGGAAGCTGTTGGACTGGAGTATCTGAGTGGTGGCATAGGGGGTGGGCTGACTGGCTCGCGCTGGGCTGCTGTAGCCCGCTTTCCCCATGAAGTCAATACTGCTGTAGATGGCACCATCAGACAGCATGGTGCCCGTCTTCTCCACTGCTGCGGATGGTAAAACATCTGAGACAAAAGAGGATGGTGACAGAGCGAGAAAGGAAAAAGGATCATGGAGAGATAAGTTGACATGAAGTTAACGATCTTTAAGGTCATTAACACTCCCTGCTGCTCCAGCACTCTGTATTCGTTAAATACAGGTCTCAAATGGACTTGATATAAATGAAAGTGATTATCTACTACCGCAATTAGCATGCAACACGCTGTGGGAGTCCGGTGGAGTGTGCACAAGAGGGATATTCAAAGAGCGCTAACCTTCAGCTCCACTGTCTTACACATTTAAAACCTGCAGCTCACCAGGGTTCCAATGAGTTGAGAGAACATGCAAACACACAAATACACAATTTCACCTGTACTTGAACTATCAATCTCATACAACCTGGAAAAATGCACAATGGCAGGGCCTGAGAAAGAAAGACAGGCACAACGTACACGCAAATACCGCAAAACTTAAGCCAAATATCAAGCTTGTCAAATCAAATTAGTAAAGTATAGCCCTCAAAGGCTCTTTTAATTTGCGTGCGCGCGTTTGTTTGTGTGCGCCTGCTTGTGTGTGATGTCCTGTCACTGCTCTTCCCAATAGATAAACATCAAAACTGTCTGACCAGGCATTGCTAAAACTGTATTTTCCAACACCCTAGCCTGTTTATGTTTCCTACCTCCTCGACCAAAGTTGTTGCCGCCCTTCGGACTCCCTAAGCCCCCGTTAGCTGGGAGGCTCGTTGAGGGCCAGGAGTCAGCCAACCAGGGGAGGCCTGGGTCACCCGCTTTCAACAGCCCTGGACGGCTGTGAGAGGTTTGTAGACAGAGACAAAGAGAGGAGAAGGGGTGAGACAGAGGACTTGCTACATAGTTAAATATCCAGCCTGTGCCGTAACAGCATTGTTCATTTTCTTCCTGCTGCATCAACAACAAATTGATGCGAAAACTCATTCAGCATATTCTCGCCTGTGGTGCAGCCTGGCGCACAGGCGACAATAAACAACAGAGAGACATAAACTGGCAAGTCTATAAATCAGACTTCTTTCTCCCCTTAACTTCACCACTGCTTACACTCCCCGGAGGAACAAGGCAGGCCTAAATACACACTAAATCCACTTTAGAGCCTTAGCACAACAGAAATTTACATTTTAAATTGAGAATCATGGACAGCCTCTGGCAGATCAGCTACACTGGTGCACCGTCTCCATAGCAACAGAGACAGCAAAAGCCCATTAGGAGGTTTAGGAAAGCTACCGTGTCATTTTGTCTTAGTGAAATACAACAGTCATGAATACAGGCTTTGACTTTAAGGTAGGAAAGTTGTGGGCAACAATTCAGGAAAAAAAAAGAAAAAGACAATTTTACTACTTTGTATCAGCTGCTATAAAAAAAAACATTCACATGCCTCGTGCATCTTCACTGCATATGTTTGCCTAACGTGCAGCTACACAGGGAATTTTCCACTGAGGCTGATTTGCCAAGCGCCGAGGGAATTGTTCACAGCTGACTTGGTGATGGCTCAAAGGTGTTCAAACAATTACATCAATAATTTCCATTTTAGAATACACAAGCATATGCATACATTTACATACATTTGCTTTGAAACATGTGCCAACACCAACACAATGACACATACGTGAGTATACAATGTGGTGAAGCACACTCATGCACACAAAACAGGCAAGTAACTGTTTATTTTTAGTCCATTATTTGCAACATTTGCTCTAGCTCTGGGCTTATCTGCTTGCTTAGGTGTGAGAAAGCGGAAATAGGGAGAAAATAATAAAGAAGAGGACCTTCATGCTTTCACTTTCTGCTAAGCAAATGTGTCCCTTTATCTTGTACACGTTGATATTCAATTGGCATTTTGAGCTGGCAGGAACTTCTCATGGCCGCCGAGTGGAGTCTCAAGGTCCAGCACTTTGTTGTTCCATCCTCACATGCGACCCTTCACAGAGTACTGTACGCCAAGCGTTTTCAAACAGCACATTTATCACCTCTCCCCTCCTCCCACGACCTCTCGCTCTGCCAACAACCTCAGATGAAACTGCGAGAGAGCCGGTGAATAAAGCCCTCACCTGCATTAATTGGTAGCACTTGCTTCAAAGGAGTGATTAATGATTTCATCATGCGTACATCAGTGCAAATCATACACTGAAATGAGTCAGTAGCGGGAATATTGGACCACATATGCAAATTCTATTCATTACACAAGAAGTCCTCAATACAGGTATTACAATAGGCTCTTGTCATTGAGAAGGCACACCGAGCATTACGCTGCGTGGCAGTGACATGTGAGTGGGAAAGCTTTCGCTTTAGTGTAGGGTTTCTTGGTTTTTATAAGTTGATTTAGATTCTTACCTCCCATTTCTTATCAGGCCCCTGTCCCTTTGGAATGTAACTTGTAGAAAAAAAGAAGTAGGACAGAAAAAAGTAATTGCAATTATTGTGTCACCCCCATCAGTTTGAATGAGAATTCAGGCAGCTAAATTACTGTGATATTTTAGTATGAAATGCACAATGTAAAGACATACCTGCACGAGTAAAGGTGAAGGACTGAACTGCAAGTGACAAAGAAGAAGAAAGTAGATAAAGTGGCATGGATAATACTAACGTCAATGAAATTGCAGCCACGCTCAACAACATTCACGTAACCAGGTGTAAATCTATAAACAAGCCCTTTCATATTTGCTTTCCTTGTTCATTCATCACTGACGATATGCCGGCGCTGATCACGCTTTGATGAAACCCAGGGTGCTGATACATCTAACCACTGCATTCCAGCATTTTCTGAATTACACTGATTGCCCTGAAGGATAAAGATCAAATGTAGGTTGATGTATGTTGCCCTGGGGGCTCTGCATCATCATTATTTTTATTTTGTGGCTTCTTCTAAAAAACAAAACAGAGCACAGAGGCTGTCTTAAAAAGAGGAACAAAGGGTTTTTGCGGAAATTGAATATTTCACTATTTGACTAATGTAACACCTCAGAACACAACAAAAAAAAGCAATTAATGCTGGGTTTAAGTATTTAGTTACTTCAAACATATTTAACATTTAAAAAAAGAAATCATAGACCATTTTATAGCTTGACCATCCCTGTAAAAAGTTGCTACATTTTCTCCAAATTGAAAATGTGCTGTTTTGGAATTCAACTCCACAAATTGTTTTGAGAGAAGGGATCAGAGAGAAGCAGCACTCAATCATGTAAATCCCTGTTAAATTAGGAATTCATAGCACTCTTTCCCCAAGTCACTACAATGAAAGCTGCAATACACATAATGGTAATGGAACACAGCTATATGCTTGACTCATGGAGGGATAAAAGACTATTTCCTATACATAAACCTAGACGTGCCTCCTGTTAATGTGCAAACAACACCAGCCATGGTCTGATAATGGAAGGGGATGTTAAATTACTTATCTTGCACGAATGTATTAGACTGTTAAGGTGTGGTGCTGATGAAACCCTCAGCACAGTTGATGCACATCAGTGCACAGTGAATTAAAGTAAATAGGGCCTATTTCCGTCGGCGCTGTATACATTTCCTTTGTTCTGCATTTTAGCCAGCTCAAAATGGAGTCCCATTGGTGATGACATCAGCTTTTGTTTGGGGAAAAAGACCTAGTGTGCTTTGAGATTCTGTGTCGGTGCAGAACCACTTAAATTGATTTTATTTTTACCTGCATAGTTGCTGAGTCCCTTCCTCTTTTTTCTCCTCCAGTACAGCCAGGCACTGAAGCCCATGAGGACAATCCAGCAGGCCCCTCCCAAACCGGCGATGAAGGCCGGCTGCTTCACCACGTCTGAGATGCTATTGTTGCCCTCTGATCCCGTCATTACGTCCCTCAGTTCTGCACCTGGGGTCAACGCACACACACACACACACACACACACACACACACACACACACACAGCCACACACACACAGAAAAGACAAATGAACGAATACTTATTTATCAATAGTTGCTGTGCAGGAAAAATCATTTGGGATATATATGAAATCAATTCCATTTCCATTGTGGTCTGAAATGTGTACAAAAAAAGAAGAAGCATCTGTCAGAAGAGGACAACGTGAATGAAAAAAACAAACTAACAAAAAGCAAATGCTAGTAATATTTGTCTAATTGTGTGTATGGGTTATTTTAATTTTGGTTGACTCACCAGAAAAATATATTAACTAAGCAAAGGAAGATACTTTCAATAAAAGCATAAGATCCATTGTTCAAATTATGCACTTTGAAAAGAAAATCATAGCACATGGACTAGAGGAACAGCCGAATGATGAGAAAATGAAGGAAAAAAAACCCACACACATAGGGGGCAACTGTGGTAAGGGCACAACAAAGAAACACAAAAAACAGCATCAGTGCATCCAATATGAAGGCAGAGTAAATCAATTCAGCTGTGCACTTATCAACTTGAGCTGCAAGACACAAGATTGACAGAGCAGCTCTGACAGAGTTTGATTTTCTGTTGCAGCTACTGTGCTGTGAAATTAGATTCAAAGTCTCCAGCAGGAAGAGCCCCCCCCCCCACACCACACACACACACACACACACACACACACACACACACACAATCATTAAGCAGTACGGGCCAGTGTTTCCCTTTCTCTGTGTGTTAAGTGTGTTATTATATATCAGTCAAAAGTCACAGATGAAGAGCATCTGGCCCGAGCTCCCATATTGATTATGGGCTTATATACTCTGGGCATTCTTTAGCTATTTGATAAGATGTGATAGACTGATAAGCTCCTACAAAAACACTGTCCATTTTGTCAGCACCAGCTGCCCACATATTGAAGAGGATTATTGATATGGCTAACAGTACTTGGCACAGTGTTACCAGACACTACACCTAATGAAGAACAATTGATTTCTCAGAAAATGTCTGCGTTGAAAAGCGCAATCTTCTTTCTTCAAGTGCAATAAATTG
>NC_045745.1:28885220-28900135 GCF_008692095.1 Etheostoma spectabile
TTTCCAGACCCCCCCTCCCCCCCCACCAGTCTGTGATGGGTCCCCCATTATGAGGTCATTTCATTTGATTCCAGGTTTGGTGTGTGTGTGTGTGTGTGTGTGGATTACCCAAGATGATGAGTTGGGGCTTGCTCTTGACCCCCACCCCTGCGCTGGTGCCTGCAGCCACCTCCACATGGTACTGCACTCCAGTCTGCAGCCCTCCAACTATCACGGAACGGATGGTTGCGTCCACAGACTTATTGAGATGAAAGCGGGTTTCGTTGGCCAGACACCAGATCTGACAAAGACAGACACGCCAGACAGAATTCATTGTGATGCCGTACGGTACATTACTAAAATATTCAGTTTGGTACAGCGTATCAGGTGCAGTTAGATCCTACCTTGTACTCCTGGATGATGCCGTTCTGTTGCTCGGCGGGGGGAGGGTCCCATGACACGCTGATGGACGTGCTGTTATGGCTCCCTACTGTCATTACTGTCACTTGCTGTGGAGGCGCACCAGGTGCTGATGGGTCAAGGAGGGTGATAATATTGAAGAAACAAAGAAAAAGGAAAATAATTAAGCTTTTTGATTTTTAACAGAAGTGAACATGTTTCATGTCCAAGAAGGATTTGACTCACCCACTACCACAACTCATGTTCATATAGCAAGCCATACAACAAGGTACTTTCTAAGCCAGCGTGGCAGATGGCTACTTGAGAACTTTATCTCAATTTCATATCGTGATGATAGGATTAAAAAAAAAAAAAAAAAATTGGAATGCACTGGGGCCTAAAAATGCACTATTCTTTCATTATACTGAGTTTAACATTCTATTATCTTACTGGCATCGTAAGTTATACACACCAAGCATATGAAGTCCAAATTGTGCTTTACTAATTACTAATAACGACAACCATTCCATGCAGACCAGCACATTCAGATATGAGTGGAATTTTCTCGGCCAAGGAAATATGGCTGAGCCCAGCAGCTAACATCATTCCCAAAATGGACTAAATCCATTACAACCACATGTAAATGCATTCAAAGCAGCTGTGTATTACATCTTGCATATCTTTTCTAGATGAAAATGGTCAGTCTTCATGTTCTATAATGAGGATTCTGAGATGGCTTGTCAACAGAAATGCACTGCTATGCCTCACGGTGCCACATTTAAACTCCCTCTTTAATTTTTTTTTAAATGCACAAAACTGGCCTGATAACATGCATGGGCAGATTGGTGATTTAAAGAGCCCGCAAGCAGCGGGAGGCAAATACCATGTCTATGCGACTGACTAAATCATCATCTTTCACTGAACGAACGCTACAACCACTCTGGGCCCATAGTTTCTCATGATTCCCATTAAAACTATCATTATGTTCTGACTGAGTGGATGAAATAACTACTCTGAACCCAATTAAGGAACTGAAAAAAATAATGCTATCTGCAGTGGATCCATGTAAGCAAGACACTGACTGCCATGGCAGTGCAGAGAAACCAAAGCAGGTGGGCCATGACGAGATAGTCTTGTTTGCCACCTGGCCAAAGAGCAACATGGTTACTTTGACTTCTCCAGATGGGATGAGTTCTGTAAATAGTTGGAGAGAAATGCATTGAACATGTGTGCAGTGTGTCAGTGAAGCAACGGCAGTGACTGTACTGCATTGGTAGATTAGAGTCATAACGCCAGACACTCTTTTTTCATTCATTATGGATGTTCACGTTGCGTGCTTCCCGTTTTGAGCGTCTTTCTTCCAAGAAAGACTTGTAGGCCTCCTCAGAGTCCCTGCAGCCGTTTTTAATTGCTGCAGGCCAGTTGGTTCTGTCACTTGCGACTGCCTCCCAGTTGTCCAGGTTGATGGAGAAGACCTTAAGATCCCTCTTGATGATGTCTTTAAAATGTAGGTGGGGGGCATTTGCCAGCTCGCCATAAAATCAGATTTTACGGAGGCGAGTGTCATTCATTTGCTAAACATGCCCAGCCCATCGGAGGTGGCATTCAAGAAGAATGGTTTACAGGTCACTGGAGCCAGTTTTCTCAAGTATGACAGAGTTTGACACAAACATCATAGATACCAGCATACACCCAGTATGGAACGAAGGCAGTGAAAATGGAGGGCGTTATGGCGATGTTCATGCCTGCGGTAGGTTGTTCATGTAAAAATAGTACATAGATACAAAGCTGTTCAGCTCAGCTGTTGGTTTTCTGTATTAGAACATGGACAAAGAATAGTAGCTACGTATGACCACAGTATATGTGTGTGTGTGTGTGTGTGTATGTGTGTGTGTGTGTGTATATATATATATATATATATATATATATATATATATATATATAAATGCTTTTTTGGTTGGCTAATGTGAGTGCACCATCAAACAAGTAACCTCCAGTTTTTTTCATTTCAGTGGTGCTGTTTCAGCAAACTGATGGAGCTTGCCCAGTCAGTCAAAGGTTTACATTAGGAGAAGACAGGAACCATTAGCTGTAGTTCTGCAATTTCCGTATACGAGAACAATCCCCGAGGATGAATAATGGCTACAATACCAGTAATGACTCAGGGTAACATTACAATAAATGGTCACAACAGCAGAAAAGGTCAAAGAGTATGCTATTCAAAATGTGACTAATACTGATATTAAGACTGATGCACACAGTAATCTTAAGCAATTAATGATTCCAATGTCTGAGGGAACATTTCACTTTTTTACTCACAGCTGTGCAATTAAACAAAAGGCACTTAAGCGGCTTAATGTCCTGCTATACAGGGTATAAAGTGGTCAACATAACCTGATATGCAAATGAGTGCATCAATTAAGCTAATTAATTCACAAATTAGCAAACATTGCTATGTCAACTTACCTGTCGCCATATAACACACAATACACTCAGGGGTCAGGGAGTTTTATTGCACCCAAGATGACCTGTCTTTGCTCTTTACTGACCCTCCTGCCATGGTCTCAAAATATCAGTATATATTCATCTTAACATCTATATCTGCCTTAGACTAGCACACCACAGCATTTGGTGGAAAGCCATGGGATCCTACAGATGACAGCGATGACTTACATCACAGGGCCTTCTGCCTCCGGCCACATTGCTCACACCAACAACTCATTGAAGGGATGCGAGAATCATTAATCTTAACACACTTTTTCCCCCTGTATGCAGTGGGAGACACCAGCTGTTTTGACCTCAGAGACCCCTAAGACCCCTTTTGCTAGGGTTTCACAAATGCACTGGCACATTCCCAATCTGCCTTTGATGGATAGGATGTTTTTTGTGCTAAGCAGCACATTTCCTGGGCTCTAAAGTATCAGTAGATCAAGCCAATTTTCCTGAACCAAGCTGCATTGTTTCCCAGATACCAAGTATCTTGAGCATGTGCCCCAGTCCACAAAGACCTCTTGTGATTATATCTGGACATTTTAACTGGGTTACAGTGAGGGGGATCTCTCTGTGTAGCCATGTTCCACACAGTCCAGCTTTAAGGACACACACAGCGTTTGTGAAGTAAACATGCAAGTTCGTTCTTGACCGTGGATAGATTGAGAACACAATCCCAACTCAAGGGCTAGCTGTTTCCCGAGCTTTTGTCATCACTTTGTGCGATGGGCTAAAGGCTATTATTTATTAATCACATTATACTGGAAGTTGTCCAATTTGCAAATAAAGTACACAACAAATTATTTTATGTTACACTCATTTACGACAAAAAACAGTGCTCTTTCAACGCCATGCTGCAAACGCCCTGACAAAATCTAAGCGTTTTTAAAAGGGGCAGCTGCCAAAGCCAGGCAGAAACAGCCGACTCTTTACGTGGGCTGAAACTACTTTCATACCCTTACAGCCATGATCCTCACGCCATCTCCTCTGAAATGACAGATCTCCAAGAAAGCTAATTGAAATGACCAGAGGCGGTGAGTTGCCGTGCGGCGGTGTGAAAGCCCCTTAAAAGGAATCAGTGGTTGATAATTTGACCCACACGATAGGCCACCAACAAATGTTATTACCATTGTGTTAAAGATTAATACCATGTGTGTGTTGGGAAAGTGTGTGTGTGCGTGTGTGGGGGGGGGGTCATTTCACGCAGGTCTGGTTGGTGTGTGACGGGGACATGGCAGCAGGGGTCCACAGAGGAGCAGAGAGAGAGAGTAGCGCTTATGTCAAAGGAGATAGTTTTTGCCCTCCCCTCTCTGCCCCTCAACCCACAGAGGCCCAGGCTTGTCACAGACCCCCACTGCGCTGTCTGGGAGACCTGTTTCCATACACAGGGGACATGGCACTGCAGCAGTATGCGTGTGTGGGTGGGTGTACTTGAAATGCCATTATCCGTTACTATCTAGCCATGAAGCCATTACTAGCTGCAACTAAATCTAAAAGTAGGTAGAACCAGTTACACAAGAAAATCTGCTCATGCATAAGTAACTAAATCTTACATTTTGCAATACATAAAGTTAGCAGAGAAATAGATTTCTTTTGTCAGAAATGTGAGTGAATTTGTTGCTTACCTTCTTCCATGGTGAGTGCTGTCATGGATTCACTGTCTGCACCCTGGAACTCATTGAAATACGGTCGCACTTTAATCTCATAGACGATGCCTTTCTTCAGACCAGAGAGAGTTAGGTCCCTTTCTGAGGCAACCTTCACATCCTGTATCTGCCATGGCCCTGGGGAGGGCAGACCTGACGTCTGCCGGTACAACACACGGTAGCCTTGAATAAACTGGGATGGATTCTCCACCTGTGAGGAGGGGAGAAGGAGTGAGAGAGCGGGAAGAAGACATGCTGCACGGTAATGATGTGGGAGGTGGCGTACATGTGTGTGTGAACTGCTTTGGAGCTGTGGATCAACATTCAGTTTGTGTCCTCTGTCAGTGACAATGCACGCTTAGTTAATCATACAGTTTAATCAGCAGCTGAGGAGCAAGAAACCACATGAAGAGCCACAGCTAAACAGCACCCCTGACTCAGACATTCAGCACAGTTTTGGACTCAAAATACTGGTGCATTTCAGGGCACATTTAAAATATGAAATACATAGAACTCATAGTAATGGCTTGTTAACAAGGGCAGAAGCAAGAAAAGGCTTTTACAAGTGATATAAAGCAGCTGTTTATCATAGGACCAGTCAAAATATATTACAATGAATTTGTTTTCTCCCCCCCCCCTCTCTCTCTCTGTCTCAACCTCAGTCACGATGGCATTAAGAGAATAACTTGTTAATCTAAAAGCCTTATAAACACAAAATAATTTATTTGGTTGAGGCCATGAATCAAAATAAAGTACCCTCGTCTGTGTTCACTTTGGCATTGTCTTAGAAGATAGTCGCATAATTAATCAAGATGAAGTCTGGAATAATGTTGTTATTACAGAGAGACGCTCAACAAAGTGTTGTTGGTTTTGTCACCTGACATTTAGTGAAGTAATAGATAGTCCAATTAAAGTTTACTGAAATATGAAATCTAAAATGGGAAATTCCCATTTGTGCAAATGATTCCACAGGACATGCACAAGGCAAAACATACTTTGGATCAAATTCAACAGTGTGAACAAACCACTTCAATACAGACACTTTGGCTTGACATTGGGTAATGAATGAGTGTGTTTCTCGCAAATGGAGCCTAGTCAAAGAACGCCCGCGTACCCATTCAGATCGAACACAAACACAGGTATATCTTGTCACTGTGTCAGTGTGCGAGCACCATTACAGTATACTTTGTCGTACAGACAAGCATGAAATAGCAGACTAGTGAAAGCCCATCCTAGGTGTGTCATTAACCTACAGCAGCAGGCAGTAGGGACACCTTGCCAACAGACAAATAACATTTCCCAGATAAAGGACTGACTGCTAACTGCCTCCACAAGTGACACATGTAGCACCTAATAGTGATGTATTTGTCCTGAATGGAAACATTAGTCTTGATTCCTGCATCACCTCAAACCATTCTAAATTGATGGAGCACCAGCTGCTCAGACTATGAATATGTAGCCATCCTTCAATGTTTAGGAGTGTGTGTGTGTGTGTGTGCCAACTGATCCAAACCGTAGTGACATGCCAAGTGTAAAGTTCCCAAACAAGCTAAGGAAAGATTTTTTGCTCTGAAGGTAAATCTGCCATAAATCAATGTAACTAAAAAAAAGAAATTAGTACAGTAAATATAAGTACTCACAGTCCATGTGACCTGCACAGAAGTAGAGCTAAGGACCACAGGGTTATGCATGCTGACCACCACATCACCCAACTCCTTCTGCACGCGGCGGTGGTCCACTCCCTGTGCTGTGGGACTAATGTCTGGGAAAAGAGAGAGAGATGCAAGCATGTAGAGTGGAATATTGATTCTTATTAAGAATCCATCACCACACATTCTTATTTCTGTACCTTGAGTCCGGACAGGCTCAGACATAAGGCTAGGGTCCCCGAGCCCTTGAGCATTGATTGCCCTGATGATGAACAAGTAGACAGTATTGGGTCGCAGGTCCTTGACTGTGAACTCTGTGGTCTTTGCATGGTCTGCCACTGTCTGCCAGCTGTTACTCACCGACTGACTATAGAGAGAGTATGATTAAATCAAATTAATTAGGAATAATCCTTTCATTACTTTCAAAGTCATCTAGACAGTTTATTTGAGGCCGTACGCTGGTAGGCCGTTCTCTTAGAGACTACAAGCAAAAATCACATGTCACACAGTGATGACATGCCATAATCACTTAGGAAATCTTTAGAAATACTTTCTGTCATCGTCAAAAAGAGTAATCAGGGTAACAATCATGACACACGCTAAGCTTTTGTAGTCCTTTCTTTTTGTCAACTAGCTGTATTTGGTAAGAAAAGAAAAATCCCAAATCTCAAGTGCCAATCATTTTCTGCTTGAAGTGAGCTTTTATGTGCTATATAATTAACATTCAAATTTAAATACCAGAACATTTTCCCTCTTGTGAAATGAATTGTAAACCATCTAGAATTTTCTGCTTGAAACTGCCCTAACTTGATTGAATGCCCACAAACGCACCGACCACTGTAACTGCCATGAAAGTTTGGGGTCACTAAATGTTGCTGGAGGCCATAGGTCATAGACATACCCAAAGGCCTCGATGACATAGGAGGACACTGGGGAGCCCACCTCTGGCCCCGGTTCCCATGACAACGAGACACTGCTCTTGGTAACATCAGTGACCTCTGGCTTGGAGGGTGGTCCTGGGAGGGCTGTTGCGTTGTGAGACATGAAGTCTAAGAGGTCGGTGGAGTCTGACAAAGGAGAAAACAGAGAGAGGCAAAATTAATACCTGCAAATGCAAAGCATATCAAGCAATCTTATGCATACAATTGTGTTAATTTTTCATATGAATGATTTCTAATGAAGCAAACCTCTGACGTCCAAGTAGGCACTCCATGATGTTTCTCCACTGGAGCTGGTGGCAACACAGGTGTACAACCCCGAATCAGACAGCTAAGAACGACAGATTAGGATATTATAATTAAGGTAAAAAAACAAGATTTAATATAATCCACAGCTTCAACAATTAGTCTATTTCAGAGTTGCACTGTAGCAGAAACCAAATGTAACACTAAAAACCAAAAGGTGAAGCTGCCTGTATGAACCTGACCCATAAAGATTCTTTTTGCAATAGAGATAACACAGATTTCCAGGGTGTGCTCTGTTGCTGTGTTCCACTGAATCCAATTGTCTTTGTAACTCTGATCCCAGATGGTTTTCTACTGGCTCTTGCGTCACTCTGGGCTTTGAAAGAGGTTCACAGCTAGTAGTACAGTAAAAATGCATTAACCTCCAATGGCCTGCATTTGGCTCGAGAAAAGCCGGAGAGTGGATGAGAAAACTTTAACACCGGCCAATTAAAAAAAAAAAGAGTCCAGTAAGAGCTTACATTCATTTTCTTAATTGATATCCTCCAATAATAGTCAACCCCTATACCCATAGCCATCAACATTATCATCATCAGTGCTGACACAGGGAATATGACGATCTGTTTTATATTGGCAATGCCTTAGGAGTCACTCACAACTACGCAATCTCTCAAGAGAGAGTAGAAGAGAGAGAGAGAGTGACACAGGAAGAGCACTTTGACACTGTGACAGGACACTGTATATTGCACTTCCTCCATCATATTACCCCCTTTGGACTCCTCTCACTTGTCCCTGTCCTTGACTCCTTGAGTCTATCTGCTGCCTCAGAGATTCAGCCCAAATAGCAGCGTTTAACAACTTATAAAAATCAATCCTCACTATTCATCTTATAAAAGCAACCTGACTGCACTTGTCCATTTGAATTACATTCAGCTGACATCAGCTGGCAGATGAAAGAAAGTGTCTCTCGTCTTTCACATGCAATAGAAAAATGTGATGTACAAACACAAAAAACTGGGACTGGAGGTTTGTGTTTTTTGTGTTTGTATGTGTATCTATGTATGTACTATACATTGAGGTCCTAGTTTTAATTTTTAGTAACAGTGCAGTAAAAGCCAGGTCATCAAGTTAATGAAACAGAAATAGAATTTGGAGTCCTTGAGAAATATGTGCACAGTGTGATTATTTGCAGGCACACATCTACAAGAGATTTAGTTGATATGGCACAGGATAGGAAACAAATCATTCATGTTTTGGGGGGTAAAACATTCTCTCTAAGACTAATTAACAATCCTTTGTTTCTATTAATTAATCCCCGGGTCCTGATAGAACCGATGCCAGTGAAGCTTGATTGCTGGAATTGCTTGGACCAATTCAGGTTTAGCAAAAAGGAACCTTGGTTAACATGTAGCAAAGTCACCGTGCTTCCAGTTCTCAGCAATTACTTTGGCGAGTACAATGTTATCATATGCAATAGAGTTGTAGAGAGAATGTACAATTCTACACAGAGAGAGACCCATATTTTACTAAACTGGAAATATCCTTACATTCTTTACAGTATATACTACACATAGTAGTCCATTATGCCATGTACATTATATGTGTACAATGTTGCATGCCAACTTTGGTAACACTTTACTTGAAGGTATCTACATAAGAAAGTCATGACACAGTCATAACACATGAACCCTAACCCCAACCATAACCCTAACCATAACTTCTCATGACAAAACCAAATGGCACTTACAAAACGTTGACTTGTTTATAATGTTTATGACGCGTTCATGACAGTGTCATGTCACTCTTATGTAGATACCTTCAAATAAAATGTAACCCTAACTTCTATGTACTGTATTCTATATGCATTGCTTGGTAATCCACAACTACCCACCCTGGCATTCTGGATCTGAAGGCTGCCATGCTCCAGCAGGGAAAATCGTGGATCCTTTCCAAGCAGACTGGCCCCATTCTTTCGCCAGGTGACCGTGGGCTCTGGGTCCCCTGATGCCTGGCACCTGAGTAGGGACACGCCACCCAATGCCTGCGTTTGATTGGATGGGCCTTGTCGGATAATGGGTGGAGGGCGGTCCTTCAGGGCTAAGGATAATAATCAAGCAACAGGAAATTGTTTTTTTTTACCACACATTTCTAGCACTATAATTTGTGTGTCATGGTCTTGGCATGCAGCAATGACTCTGTATTCGAACTAGTTAGACTTTCCCTGATTTGTTGGAGAAAAAAAACACATGACCTTATCACAATGTGTTAATTTGTGATTGCAGTAATTGCATTGGTGACTGCAGGCCCAAGATGTTTGGGTTCAATCTGATGGATTTGTTGTGAGAGAAAGTGACGGATTTGTGAGCATTTCCCACAGTAAGGCAGTGTGCTCATGGCACTGCATCACACCTTTGCGCTTTAATTACTAGGTGAGGATTAACGATGCTTCACCCGTGGTGCTAATTACCATACCTTCTTTATAACACCTCTCAACACATCCATGCATGTCCTCTCTCTTCCTACTCAGACTCATGGCTGAACCTCCTCCCTCTTAGCACTCCCCCTCCCGCCACCCTAGACAGATACACACACACACACACGCAAACACACACACACACACACACACACACACAAAACTAAACTAAACTCTGAATTAGCATGCCAAGCAGAACAACAATACATCTCTTTTAAAAGCATGTTATATCATCCAGAAAACAGCCTCTGCACTCTGCAACAGTGAATTTCTGGAGGGTTGAAGCTCTCTAAGCCTTGTAACTACTTCCCGCTTCCAATTTCCTCACTGTTGCTCTCAACTGTTATCAGGGTCTGTCTCCATTTGTACAAGTGTTTACAGCAGCTTCCCCTCGCCTTATCTTTCATCACACCTCCTTCAGCACAATGAGGAACACAGCACCTCAAGCAGGATAGCAGATAAATCAAGTGCAACTTGGTGCAGGTACAGTAAGCAGAACCATATGTGACATGCCAGTTATTATGGAAGCTGAACTGTTTGCATTTAGGTGGCAATAAAACACATTGTATAGTGTATATGACAAGCATTTATTGGGATTTGTGAAAGTGGTATGAACACAAAATAAATCAATCAATAATCAGTCTTCCGTGAGGAACCTCAGTTGGGCATTGGTCTCTATATTGGTTAAAGATAGACAGCCTGGTATTGCATTTTCAGGGAAACATTACATCAACTGTATATCAAGCTACCGTTACCCCCATGTGATTAGAGAGCCAACAACATCATATTGCTGTTCCTAATTTAGCTGCTGTAAGAAATGTAATCATACACTCCAGCTTCAGCGACAGAGGTAATAATAAAATGTTGCTTTTCAAGATTGCTTATCACTTATCACTACCAGAGGCTGCAAAATAAAGAGAATTGTTTTACAGTAGGTTTGGGATGTTGGGAGATGTATCTACTGGTGTTATGCCTGCTACAGAGTAAATGTTGATTATTAAAACATTGATTAGATGAGTATTTCTATTTCGAGCATACATTTCTGCATCTACCACCACACAACTGCCCAAAACTAGATTTGAAAGGTAATTTAAGGTCTGGGATTGTACTATTTGATCAAGCATCACACCGGTAGCCACTATAGCCTCCAGGCATCCACAGTGTCCGTAAGAATCAGTCGGACAGGTTGGAATTACTACACACAAAATCTATCCAGTATCAAATATTCCCCGCCTGTAGGCTTGAAATATAGCTTTGAAAAGAGTGTGGCTTGATCCTAGGTGGAGGGCAGTGGCGGTGGTCAGCTTGTATATCAGGCAGCTACATTGTAATTCTAATGCTGACCCAGTTTTACATCCATAGAAAATCGCCAAACCCCTTATGCTCCATGTCAACTATCTACCAGTATTCTCAGGTTACAAACAATCTTCAGTAGAAGAAATTGCTAAATAAAATGCCTGTGTTTCAGTCCTCACACACTACCTTCCTCAGCTTGCAAGCTACTGTATGCAGTGGTGTCCTTACAGTGTTCTTCAGGAGACCTGCCCTGTACTAGCCAATTCAATCCAAACACAATAATTACTACAGCTTCATCTTCAAGTTGCAGTACATACCATTCACTCAAATCCAATTGGATAATTTATAAACCTGCCAGCCACACATCATACACAATGCCCAGGGTGGAGCATTACTCTATATCTGGACCTTCAGAAATTTTACATCCAATAAAGGCCTCTCTCGGACACCCCTAATCTTGAGTGATGCTAGAAACGTCACGTCAACCTTCCAAAACTCCACTTGGTATCACGGCAAGTCTCCGCTTTCAGCCATCAATCATCTGCATGTTTCCCATCCCCGGTGCTCTGCACCAAACATTTTCATATTGATCCATCTCCTCTGAGTGACAGAACAGGAGTCATTTCCTCTCTAAAAACACTTCAACAGATTTTAATTTAATAATGTGTGGGAGGAAAAAGTCAAGAAACAAATGGAGAGAAGGGCATAAACAGCTCCCGTCTGGCAGCTGCACAGCACTTAATGTTAACATTAAAGCTTTGTAAAATGGGA
Source organism: Etheostoma spectabile (assembly GCF_008692095.1). Taxonomy (NCBI): domain Eukaryota; kingdom Metazoa; phylum Chordata; class Actinopteri; order Perciformes; family Percidae; genus Etheostoma; species Etheostoma spectabile. The sequence continues at coordinate 28,897,108 of NC_045745.1, forward strand.
AAAGAAAAAGAAAAAAAGAAAGAAAAGGAATGCTAAAGTGTCTCTCCATCAAGGAGACAGTTTCACTTTAGACAGTTTCAGTCTTTTCAGAACATTCACATTTACATTTTTAAAGAAGATGATAACAATACGGATGGCTTTTTGCTTTTAGAACATATAGATGATTCTTCGCTGATCTGAGTGTAGGCAGATAACAAGCTTTTATTTCTAACTGTTTAATTAGTTCTGAACAATGCTGAAAGCCTGTCTGTGTTTTTCTACAGTATATGGTTTTAAAGCCCAGTATGCATCACAATGAAAATGCATCAAATACAACAACAGAATACTACCGACAAGCCTATGAAATCATAATAAGTGTTGCTAGTACCCTACCCTGAAAAGATTGCTAATGCAAATCTGCAATTTCAGGAAGCTAAATAAAACATATTTAATCCACATTTAAAGTCTGAATAATGTCAAGTTGTGATTACAAACTGCAGTCATTGCAATTTTATACTTTCTAAATATTCTTAGAAATCATTATATAAAGCAGTGGTGTCACCTACCAGCTATCAGGAGAATCCCTAAAGATGATACAATGTAGGAAAAAGTAATTCTTTTATGGCAAAATTACCCATATATTGTGCCATGCAATCATGCAATGGTATTTTGTATCCACTAATACTGTGCATGTGCTTCCCTAATGCATACAGTGATTAACCTAATGGGTTAACATGTTGGTGCTGTTAAACCATGTACTGCAACTAAGAAAAAGGAACTCATATTTCAGTAAGAGTGTGTCTAGCCTTACCGTCTGCTACCTCCAGCTGGGCCTTGGCCATGATGCTGCCTGCTACAGTGAGGGCCTGGCAGACATAATACCCTGCATCAGAGCGTTGCACAGATGAAATGGTCAACTCTCCGTTCACAGACACAGAAACACGGCTAGCTTCCTGTGTTGGCTGGCTGGGAAACAGAAGATCCTACAGGGAGTGAAAGCGGTAAGCAACGTAAATAAAATGGGATGGCATACTAGCTTGGTAGTCCAAAGGTATACCATCTAGAAACTGGAACCTACTTTTAAGAAGAAGTTGTAATTATTGTTTTATTTTTTTAAATCAATATTTAGTTTTTTTGAGCAAATACTTTATATTCACAAACCATCATAAAGTGTGTACCACACAACAAACTACAGTGTATTGCTTCCAATTAATTATTGTTGATTATTGAGACAATTACTGTAAATCTCCTTCACATTGCCAGTAGATCTCTTGGTAAAATGTAGGAACTAATTTGCAATTTCTTGACTTTTGATTAGTTTAAATTCCATATTTCTGACAAGGTTCTGCTAAACTAAGTGTTCTACTCTATCCCAGTGGTCAATTTTAAGACCCATGTTTTTTTTCTCAAGTTACATGCTAACCCTTGGTCATATAATAAACTGGTACAGATACATATTTGCATTGTAATTGGATAGCATCTTTTCATGTGTTTCAGTCATTAAATGTGACTTAAACTATAATAAAGAATCATTCTGCCAAGAGTAAGGTTTAATTGTTGTCACATTCTCCAAAAGGGAGAAGAATGAATTTAATGAACTTTACATATTTTGCCAACTGACTTTAAAGAAATCACTCCTATGTCTTCTTTGCTCATATATTCCAACAACTATGTGCAATTCAGTCAGAAAAGTAGGTCAATGTCGCTTTCCTACTTGGTCTGAATGGCATTTTACCCCCAGAGTGATAATCTTGCTGTAATAACCTGCAGTCATGGTTGTAAAATTGAGGCATCAGCGTTGTCTGTTTTTGCACCCCCAAGCAGGCGAGCTGATGGGCAGGAAAGGGCATTAGCCTGCTTTCATTATGTCTAATGACTCTAATGCTGCACATGACATTGTTTCTTGCTAAGTGAATTTGCCGGTCAGACTGGTGTAGATTAGTGATAAATGACCACTTCATTATCTGTGTGTGGAACCAAACCACCTTTTGCTGTTCCCTGGTTTGATCCTTTTAGTCAGATCCTTGGCCATTGTTTTTATATTTCACATTTTAGATACTTTACTCTGAACGCTGCTTCAGAATTTATGTCTAAATAGCAAAGTAGGCTTATAAGAAAAATCATTAATATCACATCATGCACACATACATAGACATACAGACATATAACCAAGTACGTTACCTGGCTACCCTCTCGTTGCCAGAAGACAGTGGGCTGAGGTTTGCCCCTGGTCTCGCAAGGAAAGGTAGCTGTTCGTCCTTGGGCCACAATCTGGTCACGGGGTCGCACCACAAACTGGGGCGCCTCTGAAGTTAAAGGTAGAAAAACCATAACACAATAGCAACACATATGCACAGTGTGTATAATAGGAAGAATTAGTTGAAAAAGACAAATGCTTGGACTGAAGGTCCAGCTGCAAGCTAAAAGGTTCATGCATTAGGTCTTGGCTATTACTTTAAGAACTAGTTCTTGACTATGCCAATCACACAAGCCATTCATCCAGCTGTCACAACACCAGAATGAATGAAATTGACTAATTTGCAGGATGTCTTGACATCCTCCTCAATTTAAGTTTTTGAACTAGGGCATGGCAATCATACCGTATCTGGACACCTTGAAAAAAGTGAGGTGGTAAATTCAAACTGCCAGGTACAGCCAGGAAGTCAGGGGTTGATAGTAACAATGTAGATATGCATGTCCAATATTAGTTTGATGAATGTATTTGTGGAATGCCACAACAGCCCATGCATACATGTGTGTGATCAAAAACAGAAAGAGAGCAACGCATGCCAAATGGGATCAGCTCTTACTTACCGACGGGGCGAGCTGGTGACACAACAATGGTGTGGGTGAGATTAACACACAACACAGAGAGAAAGAAAGCAGAGGAGTAGAACAGAGGGACAGGAAAAAAAAGAATGAAAATCAGAAATGAATGAGATGGAGTTGGGTTTCCATCCATGAAGTTCAAGGGGGAGGAGGGTGGAGCTCAGTCACCAAAAGCAGGTGATGGCATGAGCCTCAAGGAAATGGCGCCTTGGCAACGTTA
>NC_045745.1:28900145-28965555 GCF_008692095.1 Etheostoma spectabile
GGGGGGGGGGGTCACCAGTGCCAAAACCCACTGGCTGAACAATTTATTTGTTACACTTCTGTCACAAGAACAGCACAATCACAGATCTGTGTTTCGTGTAATGAAACAGACCTTTTGAAAAGGGCAGACTTAGATTTTATATATTAATAATATTCAAATATTTTTAAAAAGCGAACTATTGACATCTGGCAGACTGTAATGTATGTCTTTTTGTTGCACTAATCACATCTCAACATCGCAACACAACAACCCATTAAGAACTTTAATCAGTTAAAGTAATTACAAGCACATTCCAAACAGCTAGTGCATATATAACAACCAATTAAAACATTCAATTAAAGGGATAGTTGGGGTATTTTGGAGTGGGGTTGTATGAGGCACTTATCCATAGTCAGTGTATTACTTTCAGTAGGTGGCAATCATCACACCCCAGTTTGAAAAAGTGAACATGACAGGCACAGAAGCTAAGAAAAGTATTTTAGCAACCTTTAGCAAAGAGACCCACCTAAGAAAATCTATATATCAGTGTAAATGTACAACTTTTTCCCCACTCTACTGTCAGACAGCCCTTTCCTATGGCACTATATGTCTCAACTGTTGAACTTCCCGATTCCTCACATTGCAGATCAGCTGTTAGGGTGAGACTCTCTCTTTTGGAAGTGACAACACATACAAGAACATTATCAAGACAGTGTTTAAGACAGTGGCGAGGAAATGCCATTCACTGTGGAGACGAGAATACTCTAACCGGAATATACAGAAGAACTTTTGCAGAGGGAGACTGAACCGTTGAAAGAGAGAGGGGGAAAAGGGCTGTAGAAACTGAAGGAAAGGGCTGTCTGACGTCAAGGTAACGCGGTGAAAATATAGTGTATACTTAAACTGAAATTGTTTTATTAAGCGGGCTTTTAAATTGACTAACATCCAGAGCTGATGGCCCCATCCATAGCAGTACTAGCTTAGCTCATATCTCGATACTCATATCTGTTTCTCCAAACTAGGGGCATGCTAACCATCCTGTACTGTAGGTTATACAGTTATTTTAAGTACCTCATACCACCTTGCTTCAAAAAAGCAGAACTGTCCCTTTAAGGTGTTTGTTGTTTGCCTTATCACTGATAATTTCTTGGGGAAAATTCTTATGTCTTTCTGAAAATGTCCAGTCAGGTGTTTACTGCCTTGGTGCAACTTTTGTATTAATGGTCTGTTTCAACTCACTACACATGTAATATTATATTTAAACACAAATCTGGCTTAACATAAGGGAATGCCACTCAAATACAGTGGTGTGAAAAAGTGTTTGCCCCCTTCCTCATTTCCTGTTCCTTTGCACTGTTTGCACACTTAAGTGTTTCGGAACATCAAAACCAATTTAAAACATAGTCAGGACAACACAGTAAACACAAATGCATTTGTAATGAAGGTGTTTATATTAAAGGTGAAAAAAATCCAAACCATCGGCCCTGTGTGAAAAAGTGATTGCCCCCTTGTTAAAACGTACTATAACTGTGGTTGTCCACACCTGAGTTCAATTTCTCTAGCCAAACCCAGGTCTGATATTGCCACACCTGTTCACAATCAAGGCATCACTTAATAGGAGTGCTTGACACAGTAAGGTCCACCAGAAGATCCTTAAAAGCTACACATCATGCAGAGAACCAAAGAAATCTAGGAACAATGAGAAAGAAAGTAATTGAGTCTTACAGTCTGGAAAGGTTATAAAGCCATTTCCAAAGCTTTGGGAATCCAGCGAACCACAGTGAGAGCCATTATCCACAAATGGCGAAGACATGGAACAGTGGTGAACCTTCCCAGGAGTGGCGCCCCCGCCCAAAAATACCCAAGAGCGCAGCGATGACTCATCCAAGAGGTCACAAAAGACCCCACAACAACGTCCAAAGAACGCAGGCCTCACTTGCCTCAGTTAAGGTCAGAGGTCATGCCTCCACCATCAGGAAAAGACTGGGCAAAAATGGCTGCATGGCAGAGTTCAAGAGAGAAAACCACTGCTGAGCAAAAAGAACATCAAAGCTCGTCTCAATTCTCCACCACACATCTTGATGATCCCCAAGACTTTGGGACAACATTCTGTGGACCGATGAGACAAAAGTGGAAATCTTTGGAAGGTGTGTGTCCAAGTATATTGGCGTGTAGAAGGAACACATTTCATAAAAGAACATATACCAACAGTAAAATAGGTGGTGGTAGTGTGATGGTCTGGGGCTGTTTGCTGCTTCGGACCTGGAAGACTGCCGTAATAAAAGGAACTATGAATTCTGGTTACCAAGAGATTGAAGGAGAAGTCCGACCATCTGTTCGTGTATCAAGCTGAAACGAACTGGGTTCGCAGCAGGAAAATGATCCTAAACACACCAGCAAGTCCACCACCGAATGGCTGAAGAAAAACAAAATGAAGACTTGGAGTGGCCTAGCCAAAGTCCTGACCTGAATCATTGAGATGTTGTGGTATGACCTTAAAAAGGCCGTTCATGCTTGAAAACCTCTAATGTAACGAATTAAATTAGCGACCATTCTGCAAAGATGAGTGGGCCAAAATTCCTCCAGGACGCTGTAAAAGCAAACTTTACGTTACCACAAACTCTTGGTTGCAGTTGTTGCTGCTAAGGGTGGCCCACCCAGTTATTAGGTTTAGGGGGCAATCACTTTTTCACACAGGGCCATGATGGTTTGGATTTCTTTTCACCTTTAATAATAAACACCTTCATTTACAAGTTGCATTTTGTGTTTACTTGTGTTGTCCTTGACTATTGTTTAAATTGGTTTGATGTTCCGAAACACTTAAGTGTGACAAACATGCAAAGGAACAGGAAATGAGGAAGGGGGCAAACACTTTTTCACACCACTGTATGTCTTGTTTGGCTCCAACATCAATCTTAACATTCAGTACATCATTTCAGGATATCAAACAAGTCATGCATGAATAACAGGAAAACAAATACAAATCCAATATATAAAGTATAAAGTAATAACAAAGGAATGAAAAGTTTATGTTATGAGTCATGTGATGTACAGTATGTATGAAGATGTATGACGTACTTATTGAGGTGTTAAGAAATCGGTATGAGTTGGTTCTGAGTCAAGTGGTACTAATCTCAAATTGTATGAACAATGTTGTCATGCTCTCCATTTAGAACGACAATGTAAAGAGCAGAAAGCAGAGGGCGTCTGATTTGGCACATAGCAATATGTTGCTTTTTATTGTTACAATATCAACCTTTAGTATGAAAAAGCTTCCTCACATTAATATGGTGTAAATGTGGAGTGAGTGGGCTGGATGGAGAATAAGCCCCCGAGGAGAAGTCATAACAGTTCACTTAAAGCTGGTTAGATTGTTCACATCTGGAGCCTGGCTGGAGTTCTGGAGCAATCAACTATTATATGAAAGAAAAGCTGAGGCCAGGCCCAGCATTTCAGCAGGGGGGCAATAACGCTCGTAAAATGGGCAATAAAGGACTGATTGTCCTGCGGCCTGCATTGGGGAGACACAAAAAATATCAGGGACGGCTTAGGAGTTTGCTACAAGTGAGTCCACAAGCAGTTACCCACCTCTGATAGTTAGGTAGGCAGAGGCCTCCAGTTTACCCACACGGTTCTCTGCTAGGCAGGTGAAGGTTCCCTGGTCACTGACTGATGCTTTCTTTATCCTCAGCAGGAAGTCCTCTTTTTCATATCTTATGTCATACCTGACAGACAGAGAAGAACAATGAAATTGAGTCAAGTGACAAGTTGAAGTTACATGAAACGGGAAGATCAATAACAATTATGCGCATCAGAAATCTTCATTTTACTAAATACAATAAACACAGCAAATTGAATCAAGGTTGCACAAACGTGTGTGATGTTTCTCGATGGAAGCTTTTTACGAAGGTTTTGTCATTTTTGATAGAATAAAGACAGACTTTGCACACACTCTGCCACAGTAGCAAAAAAGGGGAGCAATTATGCTGAGATGAAGGCATGGCAAAATGAAAGGTGCTCTCAGCTGGAACCCTGACTCTTCCACTATTTCAATATTTATAAAGACGAGCCACCCACTGTGGTGTGGGCTGTGCAGTATATGCTTTACAATATGTGTGTGTGTGTGAGAGAGAGAGAGCATCTGAGGGAGAGGAAGCAAAAGAGAGGAAGCAGAGACAGAGGGAAAGATAGACAAACAGTCTGAGAGCAAGGGAGTGGCACAGTCTGACAAACTGAATTTGATGAATGAGCCGAGCAGTAAAAAATGACTAATTCATAGATATGTTCCATGCACCAGTGTGCATCCACCAGTTCAGCATCCTGCAAGGCAGCAGTGGTGCAGTTAGAGTGCAGCGAAACATCTCAGCTAGCAGAGTTTAGATAAGCACCTCAGAGGGGCTACATGCAGAAAGAGTAAGGAGGGCTCTCCCTCTCCAGGGTCCCTTTTGGCGTGAGAGATCCTGTGAAATTGTCTAGCCAGCCATACCGCTTCAGAGACAAGAGGCAAGTCAGGCAGAGAAATGGCACAAGGGGAGAGAAAAAGTCACATTTGAAGTAGATGTTCCAAAGGGTGTGGGCAGAATATCAATGGGGGTTGTGGGTTATGTCCAGAGTCTGCTGAGGACTCCATTCACAGCATATCTCTGACCCAGATACAGCCTTCCCAGGAGGCCGACAGGTTTACGAAAAAGACTGAAAGAAGTGGAAGGAGGGAAGTGAGGCGAGGGAGGCAGGTCTGAAAGTAGGACATGTTTCTAGAGTCAAGGGGTACTGAGGTAGAGGGCACAACACAGATGGGCAGACTGAGACATAGGCAGTTAGTCTACCTCACAATTTATTCTGACACACCAGAGAGGGTACCATTCCTGTTTCATGCAGCAGTAATGGCTTGTAACAGGTGTTAGTTAAACTGGTTCTCTTTTAATAGGGGATTATATTTATTTAGTAGTTAGCAGCAGAAGTAGCTAAATAATCAATTCAACAAATTTGACAAATAAGGTTTTGAGCATCACAATCTCCATATTTACTCAAGTGTACCTGTTTAGTTGGTCCTCTTGTATTTGATTTACTTGATGCTTGATTTACATGATAGCAATTCCAGAAGTAATTGAATACATATCCCAAAACATATAAGTGCATTATATATACATAACTACATTGCACATATTCGTAAGGAGTTTTAGCTGACACATTTCCATTAATCACAAGCAGAAGAACAGTTCAGGGTAATATATAACAAGTCAAACAGATTATAAGCTATATGGAAATGCATTGCTCCAATACAATACCCAGTACTGTACCAAGTCTGATTTAATATGAAATTCAGTTATGCATCTTAATCAGATTTCTCAAAATTAGAAGGTTTGTCCAGGTTTACCCAGGTTATTTGAAATGTTAGAGGATTTACATGCATTGATCCATAAACAGTTTACATATGCTGGAGAATGACACAGGTGGCTTTAATTTCTCATGATGTATCGGAAATTGCCACGAAAATAGTCAACAAGTTCAGAAAGAGTGCCTGCCTGTGTTTTGTGGTTAAATTAAATTCAAGTGTTTGTAACAAACTGTTACACATATACAATATAAATAATATACACATATAAAATGGAATAATTGCTCATTTCAGTCGTGAAAACATTTAAGATGAAATCACATTTTGTTGTCCCTTTTTGGCTCTAAAAGAATGCCAGTGTTTGAAATGTATTGTACATATTTTTATATTATTAAAACTTAAACCTACCGTATACTCAGACCTAGCGAGGGAACTAAAAGGCTTTGATAGATGGCCAGATTGCATAATGAGACACACTGTAATTAAAAGTATAAAGCGCTGTAGAGTAACTATTAAAGCCCACATGACAGGCTGATAATGACTTAAAAAAATAAGTGCTCTCATGGGATTGCAAGGCAATTAACATGTGCTTATGATGTGGGTACACAAGGGTGAACCAAACCACAGGATCACCTTCGAATATGATGCAATACAATACAAAAGCATCGCAAATTACCAAAGAAACAACCACAGAAATGAATCAACACCGTTCAGACTGACTGGAGAGGATAAACTTCATTTAGGTACTATTCCTTGTAGGACTACTGTATTGGATCATTTTATTTTATATACTGTCTCCGTCAGGCAGAAATCTCTGCATCTTCATATTTTGTCTTTAATTTCAGAAATCAATCCTGTTGGTCACCCTTTACGTCTGTCTGTGTCTTTTACAAATATATATGAGGCAATTTTGTCTGAGGTAAATAGCTCAATAAAGTGTTTTCAAATTAGTCTTTGTTTATTTCCTGAGAAACAACAGTTTTGGACATACATGAGTTTCACCCGATAGCAACAGTATGCTTTTTCTATGTGTCAATATCTGAATATTTTACACATATATTTACACACATAAAATATAGTGGTACTTGAAAGGGAAAACGTGTCAAAAGCAAACAATAGCTAGACTTTCATCTGTTATTAGCATCGTAGTTCAAACAGCAAATAATGAGATTCTCTGCAGCCACTAAATGAGTTTTGCCACACTGATGAAAGCCTTGCATGCATAATATGTTGATTTCTTTTTTTAAAATTATTATTCAACTTCTTAGCTGTGCTTTAGCATTTATCCATAATGACTTTTATTGTATGAATATACACGCACAAACAAGCAAGCATCCACAGACATATGCACAACAGATTCACACGCATCCCTCACCTGCCGCGGGGAATGTCCACGTCCTCCTTTTTCCAGCGCAGTGTAGGAGGTGGGTCGCCATGGACCTGACACCTGAACTCTACAGCCTCGTCAACTAAGACCACCTGGTTCACAGGCCGTTGCACAAACACTGGTCTTTCTGAATGTGGGCAACACACATAACAGGGATGTTAATTACACTTTTGACAGAGTGGTGAATACTGTTATGTTCCGGTGTGAAGTGAAGTTATGCTTTGTTCCTTTTTGAGCCAAGCAAAAAGTGCATGTCAGAACTTACCAAACACTGAGAGCTGAGCTTTTTCACTCTCTCTCTCCCCAACCATGTTGGCTGCCACGCACACATATATCCCCATGTCACTTTTCTTTGTGTTTGAGATAGTTAGCTTTCCTCCACGAACCTGACAGAAACAAATGCATGTAATTACAATGAGCCGTTCGTTGTAACAGCTTCCAGGTGAATATGAACAGGTAAATCACTGAGTGTGTGATTCAGAGTATAAAGGTAAAAGGCAGAAGAGTGCTCCCTGGGGGAGCAAACCCACCGTGATCCTGTCATCTTTGAGGTCGAGACGAGCTTTATCTTTCCTCCAGAAGGTGGTGGGTTCAGGGTGCCCGCGTGGAGGCTGACACTCGAGACTGGCAGTCTCACCGACCGCCACCACCACATCCTGTGGGTTCTGCCTGAAGTCGTCGCGTAACACTACAAGACAAAGCAAAGGGAGCCGGGATTGTTACTCCAACTGTAACAGTGGTTCAAGTCAGTGGATTAGTTTTAATTTTCATTAGATTCCACTATGTGAACCAGAAAGTGGCTCTGAGACTGAGCTGTCGTGGGCTTACTGACCTTTACCACTCTTTTTCTAATGTGAGAGTCCAAAAAAAATCTATCAAGTAGACTTCCTCACAGGACCCTCAGCAATCTCTCTGTCTTTAATAATACAGCTGTCCCCCTAAGGGGTACAAGCATGGACTGTTCTTTGATCTCAGCAGCTTAATGTAAAAGCTGGTACTGTAAAGCCAGGTAGGATTTACAGTACACAATGCATGGAAAAGACATCTAGCAAAAGAGCAAAACACATAAAAGGGAAGTAAAAACAAAAAATAAGGTCTAGAATAATAAGTCAAAGATCATGCATTAAAATTTCAAACAACACAATTTCTATAGCGGCATCCAAACACAAATCTCCTTACATCCCACGTTGGGAAAGTGTTGGATAGAACAAATAACCGACTGATGCTGCTCTTAAATTATTAACACACATTAAAACACCAATGCGTATTTTTATTTTATTTGTAACAAATTTGGTTGTGGGTGGCAGCGATGCAAATGTTGGTGCAGGCCGAACAATTTCCCCTAAAGCTTGTGCTACAGGAAACCTTATAGAGCCCGAAATGGAACCGGTTCATCCTCTGGGGACTAGGAATGAGCTGAGAAGAATATACGCAATCAAGTATACAACTACTGGCTTGATGATTGTGCTAGAAGGAATGTCAAAAGGTCACCAAATCATTAAAACACATCTTCTGGGAACCTGGACATTTTCCAGAGAATTCGGCAATATACAAATGCAATACAATAATCAATACAATTTGCTGTACTGTATGAAACGCTGCCCTTTGGGCTCTAAAAAAAAAAATCCAATTTTCAAAGTTATTATTTTGACTAATAAAATATCCTAGTTGGGCTGTGACAGATTTTTATTTTTCTAAAACCTTGAATGAAAACAGCATTTTGAAGATGAGCCTGAACTTTGTACAGAGTCAGACCTTGGTTAGTTGAAAAGATGCCGCACCACTGCATGTACGAAAGCAGTACAATGGCCAGGGATATTGACTGAATACTCCTTTATGAGGCTTTATGAAATGGCTAGGGAACCAGTGCAAGGTCTCATTTAGGACCAAGGTTTAAATGGTTTCAAAAGGTCTCAAAAACAACAGCAAATGTTACTGAGAAATTTCCTGTTAGAGGGTTATACTGTTGCTTTTGAAAAATATATATAGTCTACCATACTTTTCTGTAGAGGAATCAATACTGTAGCGAAAAGAGGGGCAACAACTCTATAACACAAAAGAAGAGCCTGGAATTATGACAGCTACTTGAAATACAGTTGGTGAAATGTGCCACTTTTTTTTTAAAAATCTTGAACATACACAGCTTTAGTTCATTAGAATTCCATTTATGATCAGTTATTTTGCATTCTTCCACTGTTGGACAAGCATTTCTTATTTATTTCTCTATGGCAGGGATGTCTGTCCTTGAGTTTGTGTGTTCAAAGGAGCAAGCACATCAAGAATTGTCAAGCAATGCCTATAAAAGCCGTACTCATGCATTTTGAACAGACGTATGAGCTATCTGCTGCTAAGTTAAAAGGTTACAGCTTCAACACTTCCTAATTCTGTCACAACTGTTATCCCAAACATCAATTCAAAAGCTACTGCTTTAAGTAGCTACAGGAATGACTGTACTGTAAGCCATCACTGGAATTATTGGAGTTAAAAATAGAGATTGCGATTCAGATCCTGCGATGAGTTGTGCCCGCTTTGCATTAATACCTTATGACATGTTGTTTTTATGAAAAGCCTTAATATAGGCCAATTTTGAATAATGAAGGGCCTTGTGTGACAACAGTTAAAATAAACTTTCAAAAAAAAGGAGGAATGTTGAAGTAAAGAATTTAAATATAATTTTCTGGACAAAGACTTACCAGCATTTGAATAAATATTGGCTGCTAAGTGTCATTTCAGATTTCAGATATAATAATCATCTAATTGTAAAATAGTGAGTCTAATTGTAATTCACACTCACTAAATGTAATATCAGTTACGTAAATATCTAGGCAATTTTATTTTTAATAACAACTTTTTTAATATTAGTCAGTGCTTTGACTGTTTTGCAAGAAATATCTGGTGTAATTTAATAACTGAAACAAAATAATAGCGTGTGAAACTCAGAGCAGCATAAAAAACGAAAAGACTGGTTCAGTGTTGAGCTCCATCCTCATTACAGACATAAGCTGTTCTGCTGATATACTGTAGCATGAATTCCAAGTCCCAGAGGACACCTCTAGTGAACAAAATAAATAAATAAGGAAGAAGCCAAAGGCCCGTCGGCCCAGCTGTCAATCACACCCAGTCTGTGCAGGAGTAAATGAGTCTCAGTTGCAGACGTTACTTTGGCACAAACATATGGCCGACTCGCTGTAACATGGTAAGGTACGCTTAGTGACCCATTCCATACACAACAACATTCCTGCTCATGTGTTGTCAGATTAAAGATGCTTCTGTAACAGCAAATCATGTCTCAAGAGACTGTGACACCCAGACACACACAGGAAAAACTGGATAATTCAAGACAAGTGAAAACCCAATTACACAAAAGTAAGGCAGAGAATGGGTATTGCATCACTTTAAATGGTGCTGACAGTTTAACTGAAAAATAGAGTTCATGTACAGTAACACAAATTTACAAACCCTATGCCAGCAAAAGAGACAAATAATAGTATGTTGCCTGTTACAGGTAATAGCGTTCAAGGTCTCAGCCATTTGCAATTATATCCATTTAAAGGTCCCTACATTTTTACTTATTTTTTCAATTTCAGGGATATTTCCAATTTGCGCATCACCCCAAAATTACAAAAACATAGAGTTTTCATTTGTTTCATGATTGATGGTGTACATAATGAATCATGTCTAAATAAATTGGAAGTGACTCACTAATTTTATGTAATCTCTTGGTACTATGCTACTGCGCATTTAAAAGGGTATGGGGGTGGGGTCTTGTCCCAATACGTAAAGACTGTGGGTTGTGACTATGTAATTTATTTAACCCCGACCGAATGCATTACCCCAGTGCAATGACAGCTATCCCACAGCACCAACACTTCTGTGGGTGTCCCCCGTTCCTTTCCTGTTCTCACTGAGAGGCCTCTGCAGGTTTCTGTAGGTGGCGTTCATCAGGCATGTCGGGTGGGGGTGGTGGTGTCGTTCTAATCTAATCAATGTGGAGCCCCTGTGGAGGCAGCACCTATGTGTAGACTATTGTCGGGTGGTAATTATTTCAGATGGCGGGGCCAGCACCACTGCCTAATGTTGTCTGATTGAGTATTGCTCAATTATTCAAACAAGCCATTCAGGGGGCTCACTCATTCACCAGTTTCATTTATCAAATCAGAAGGACAATGATTTGTAAATGGGCTTCATTTCATGGCACAATGGGTGGTGAAATAATGTGACATGGTGGAAGTATCTGAATACAAATAACTATGCAGGGACTCATTATATGATTAATAGGAGAGCGCAGGGGTTGTGTTTTCGTTTAAATTTTTAGATAGCATCTTAGCATCCGGATTTCTTGAGATCCTCTTAAGCTACAGAAGCACTCCACAACTGCATTTCATTTCACCATGTCACCAGCAGATAGATGAAGATCCCACTTGAGATCTTGATGCATGTTGCTCAGCGCAAAAAGCTCCTCAAATCATTGAAATGTAGAATATCAACTCCATTTTGCAACAAATACATGGATTCAGAGCAGCGTCTTTAGTCCTGTGTAGTGGGATGATGTTTCAAAACATCGCAGTGCATTTATCAGACAACACATTCATTATCTTGTCTGGTACATTTAATGTCTCGTGTATCCATTAAGCTTGCATACATTTAGTGCATTCAAGGATGCAACACAAAGTTGCTGAGTAACAAGAAAAGGAAGTAACAATACTTTGTTTTGTTTGTGTTTTAGTCACCCCTGTAATGGCTACGGGAATTTAATGTTGGTGTGCCTGTCAGTTGTTCTGTGGTTCCAACAGTTTGGCCCAGAGTGTAATGAAAAACCATGGAATTCGGTACAGACAGTAGTCATGTTTCCATCTAATTGTCAAGCGAATAGTAAGCAAACGTTTAAAATGCAAATTCAAAGCGTTTCCATCAACTGGTTCAGAGCGAATAAACTAGACTACGCAAAGAGTAGTTTAGTTAACATTACGCATGGTTGTAGATTGCAAGCCAGCTTGCTAAATCAAAGAGTTTAGAAGCTTTTTTGCTAAATGGAGATAGGTAGCATTGTACAAGTTTACCACCTGTGCAGAATACAGGGTTGAAACATTTGGTGTGAGCAAGACCACAGTGTGCAAGGCCATACAATTTAAGCTTTTGAACCAATTCATCAATTTACCCGATGTGGCTGAGGCACAGGCAACAGTGCACCGCAACTCCACTACGCACCTTGTGCCACAAGTTGATGGCACATTGGATGAGACCCATATGCTCGGGGTGCCTTTCCATGGCCAGCCCCCTCACTCTGACATCTCTCCATTAGTGCACGTGTAGGTACTGAGCATGTGTGTGTAATTCAGGCCTGTATGTAATGTGTGTAATAACTGTTAACTGTCTATGGTAATAACAACATAGTGTAAATTCTAATTTCCCCTTGCGGGATTAATAAAGTATACACTGTTGTATTGTTATTGTTATTATATCCCAATCATTCTCCCATTCAATGAATACCGGGGCTATAGTCATATGAGTTACATGTTCGCTACGTCACAACTTATTGAGCAAATCTGTTTCCATCTCCCATTTTGTGCATTTATTCTTTTCCCAAAAAGGCAAAAACCACCTCAAGCGAGAGTAAAAACCTTTTTGCAAATTTTGATCATACTGAGAAATGAGCATAAAAATACGTGGATGTAACATGACTAGTGACGGTCACTACGGGACCTCTGCCGCTCCTTTAATCCCTGTCACCCACAACATTTTTGATTTAAGCCAAGCTAGTTGCAAGGCTCTAGGGGTGTCAGTATCAGTCTGTCAGTTGGTCCACCACTTTAGTCCAGACTGAATATCTTTACAACTATTCAACTATTCCGCATAGAGAGGCAATCGTGCTGACTTTGGTGAGCCCCTGACCTTTACTCTATTGTGACTTTGAGGTTGAATTATTTTGTTTTTTAGTGACATGTCTTGACAACTATTGGATGGATTATAATGGCATTTGGCACACACATTCATATCCTCCTCAGGATGAATTGTAATAACTGTGTCGATCCACAGATACTTCCTTTAACACCATCATCTGGTCAACGTTTCAACTCGGCTAATACTACATTCAATCTACATTTCTATCATCCTTAGCTGCGTTCTACGTTTAAGCAAATGTTAGCATGCTTACACAATAAAATAAGATGTGTTGGCTCTAAGCATCATGTGCTGTAGACTCTTAGTCTTGTTTACTTCAATGCATTTGCAATAGGAAGTGGCTCAAGTGTGACTGTTTTGGGATTACTGACATTTCATTTCATTTAAAATGCAGATGTGCCATAAGAATAAGTGTAATGTAAACAAAATACAAAATTAGACAAAATTTAATCACTTTCCCCAGTGTATCCATGAATGTTTACGCATTGATGTGATTAAGGCGTTCCATGTTCTAATCATGTTCAGCACAAGTCGGTTTGTAGCATTAATGAATTGAAAAAGACATACAGTACATTCTCTTCATAATGCAAAATGGTAAATAAACAAGGTGTGACAGACAGATGGTGATCTTGACAAACTTACAACCCAATTAACTCGTGCAGCATTTTGTTTATTTCGTATGTGTGTGTCTTGTAGTGTGTGTGTGTGTGTGTGTGTGTGCTTGAGAAAGCAGGCTGCTGTTCTGGCAGGGGAATTTATAACCCCACCCAAAAGAAAATGGTTGTGGTAGTACTGTGAAGCAACACTGCAGAGGAAAAAAAAGAAGAAGAATTCTATATGAGGAAAGATGAAGACACAAACACCTTGCAAGTTGTGTGTAACAGATGGCTGTGTTTCCATTTGGGAATCACAGATGCAATGAAGAAGAGATGTGCTGCATGTGGACAAAGCTTGCCACATAGCAGGTTTAAACAGCAACAAGGTAGTATTGCTTTATATACATGCAATGTGCCTGAACCTAATATATTTTGATGCTAAACTAACCACACTACTGCAGTTAAGCTTCATACAGTTAGTGATCCAGTGTCCGAAAATGCATTACAACAGCTAAGTGATTCCTTATGACAGTGGTCCGCTAAATTGTGGTATGGAGTTTGCTGAAGATTCTTTTGGACACGAAGCCTGTAGGGGTGTGTCACTTTCTCAACGCCAGCCAAGGTGTCCCATATCTGTCACATGCATAAACCGCACTCTGACACACACCCACAAACACACTAGACACACACACACACACACACACACACACACACACACACACACACACAAACACACTTGCATAAACAAAAAAAACAGCTGCCCTGTTCTTATATCACAAACTTTGCTGATGACCACAACATAGCATCGTTGCTCAAGAGAAAGACAGAAAAAAAGACAGATATGCAGACACACTGTTGGGGAAGGGGGGGGGGAGTGGATAAGGCTATTTACAGTGAGGATTTTTTAGAATAAACAAGTTAACATATCTGTGTCCTAAAAAAGTCATCAGCAATCAGTCAGGACTGCGATCAGCGGGGAGATGGGGAGCGTTTACACAGTGTCCCCGGAGGCTACGAGCCCAGCACAGACGTGCATTACCTATTATAATCCTGCCTTTCCAACAACCCGACACAACATGAGTAAGTCAAGGCCCATTTTCACAGAAATAATATGGTCCCCAGCCTGTAGACAACATTTCAATTGTTGGCATGTATTTAGGGTGTCCAGACAATATGCTTATAGGGAGAAAAAAAACAAAGCCACCATAGGTAAATCAATATTGTTTTAAGGGGAAAATGTAATCCTACGGGAATTTAAGTCTCATTATAGAAACTCATTGGTTGTTGTGCAATTACCAACTCTAGTTTGTATTATTCGCCACTGCTTAAGCGTGTGCTTGGGTAAAAATGTCTTTCATTTTATTCAAACATATTTACCAACAAGTGCTACCGCACATGGACCAAATATAACCCGTTCATTTCCACTTTTAAAGCCAACATAAAATCTCAGAGTCAAGGCAGCATGGGATGAGGAGTTCCATGGTAACCGATGTCAGCAGTCTCCAAAATTCTAAGCAGGCACTTAGAAAACCTAGCACTGCTTCACTTTGCTTTTTTGGCATCATTAGTGTCGAGTCCAATTAGCGTCAATATGAAGGTTGGAAATGGATGCACAGCAAAAAGTGGGCACGCCTCTGGCAACACAAAATTTAGCAGAATTTTAGATGCAATTTAGTGGGGAATGCTGTTTCCACCGCTGTCTCCTTTAGAATTATTTTCATTATCTGGGGTCTTAAACAAAGAAATGGTTTTTATTTTGTTCCCTTCATACCACATACAACCACAGGACCCACTTTATGCATAACTTAACTCATAACCTCTCTTTTTATTAGATATGTGAATGTAAATTCACACTTTGGCATAGACTAACACATATTTGTTATGCATTCTTTGGCCTTTGAGTTAGGAGCCGGTCAACCATCATGAAGGGTTAACAATAAACACCCTACCATTGTCATGTTTAGTTAACTTCCATTTTCCTGTCATGTAATGTAAATTGAAATTGTGGATGGTATAGGAGGAGGGTTCTTCCCCCCCCCACCCCTTCCACCGCATCTCCATTCCCTCATCTCTCACTTACCATGCCTCTAGTTACAGTAACAGCATTCCCTCAGACCACATTTCCACATCTATAATTAATTACTCCTGTCGCCATGCATTTCTTCACTAAAACACATTCCTCTATCTCTCAGACTAACCTTTGTAAATTGTCCTACTCCTCTGACTATTTCATCTACTTACAAATGTAAATCCAGATGCACATCTGTGTCCAGGGCCTTATGCAAACATTTCTACATAACCTTCATTTATGATTTTGCATTTAAGGATGATGAAATCCTCATTAGTTGTAAATTTAATATCTTGTTAAGTATTTAAAGAAACCTTTCGCAAATCTGATTTGGCTGGGAGGCACATATGGCCCGTGTTCATAAAAACTGGATACTGCTCTGGCTCTTATTGGATGTACGTTTGTATATGAAGAGTAAAGAGAGAAAAAAAAAATGGGAGAAAGCGAAATATAGAAAAGGACGATTACATTATTTCTCCTCAAAGACCATGGATATCATAGACCCTTACAGCAATATTGCAAAGATGTACAACATGAGCTGGAAAATGAGTCAGGGATCAGAATCGAGCCTTTTATCCGCCTTGTTTCACTAAAGCAGCGGCCACCCAGAGAGAGGGAGACTTCTTACATGCACTCATCTTCTCTAACTGAAATTATGCACGCTGCTGTGTTTTAGTCATCACAATGGAATGAACTGGATAAAAAAAAAACAAAGCAAAATGCATTCTTGTGAAGGTTTAAAACAAAAAAAAGACTTTATTTGCTTTTCTACACCTTCCCTGTAATTCCCCACGGACTCTATCATATTTCCGTGTTGCCTTGACGTTTGTGGGATCTAATTGAAGAAAGTAATGTTAGCGAAAGCAAAAAAACGTCAACGACAATCTGTGCATCTTCACCATCCTGCATGAATAAACACATCTCACGATGGCCAACAAAGATGGTGGTACTAATCTTTAGCACAACATTCTGGTTATATCCTTTGCATGGGTACAGATGGGCCACAATATGTGCATGTTTGGATAGTATATAGATATGTGTAAATGCATTTGAATAAATGCTTGGAGCAATGAAGCAGTGCACTGCACCCCCACTACTGCTGGCATTCAACACAATAGAAAACTAATTAATATGGTAATGTCATGCTACCACATCAACTGATAATATGGAGTACGCTTTATTTGCATTGATTTGACCTTTGACCTCAAAATGAGAAAATTAACTGAAATGATCAAATATGAGTGTAGTACACAAGGATCATGTGACCTGGAGGTGACGCCATTCAAAGGCACATAATACATAATCCCCCACTCCCGGTCCCATCCACCATCCATGTTGCACACAGGACTGACATAGACTGATATCACGAAGGATCAAAATAAAATCGGATTAATGCTAGATTTTGAAGGACACTGATTTCAATATTTTAGAAATCAAATGATATATTGGCCAATATATATATACACATACACATATACATACACACATACTGTACATATATACATATATATATATATATGTATACATACACACACTTACATAAACAAGATGTTAAGAAGATGTTGATCTTGCACAACATTTTACAATGAAATTATGAACTGGACATTTCACATTTTGCCATAGAGTTGGGCAATTGGACGAGTATATAGGCTACTGTCAATTGGCTGAGTACCTCACAGGTTTTAATTTTTTATTGGCTAATTTAACGGTCAGCCTCTGAAGAACAAGTGAGAATCACAGCTCAGCAGGCAACAGGATGTTTTCCGATGACATAAAGCAGTTAGTCTCTGTTGGGTGGGACAGAAAGAGAGAAATTTGAATTTAAAAGGTGTCCAGTTGTATTTTTCTTGTTTATTAAAGAAAATAGATGTCACACACCTGCTAGACTGCAATTTCATGTTACTTATTGGTTGACATTCAGTACATCTGAGAGCTGCAGATCGGCCATCCATGATGCTGATGTATCGTTGGGGTCCTAGTCAATATAAAAAGCCACAAGTCGCCTTTCACAAGATAGGTTGGGGTTCCAGATTTATGTCTCAGCAACCCTAAGCTCCTCCTATCTCCACCCCAGCCCTCATCACCAATGCTCCACTGAGCAGCTTAGAAGATTATTCACCCCAAATCTCTGTTAATCACATATATGCACACCCCCTGATGAACCCAAGGCCACCCAGCACAGATCCTAGGGAGCAGCTGTCGGTGGTTGCCGCTGACCCGCTCCTCTTCAACACCTTCCCACGATCTCTTTCCACCCGTCACATAAAGTGTCTACGCAGATTAAAAGCCACTATCTATCAGAAGAAAGACTGTGGTGCCACTTCAGAAAATGGCATATATCTTTTATATATGACATTTCCATAGACGGATAGGTATGAAAAATCAGTCCAATCTTCCAGTGATTGCCCATCATGTGGTGATCAGTTTCCACTGAGAGAGCGCGTCAGTCCCCAAAGTGAACACGCACATGCATATTCATGCAGTTGCTGCCGAAGGTACACACTGACACACACAGAGGGAGGTACGTGTGCAAACAGAATCACACACAGCATCTCTTTCTCTGTCACACACACCCAGAGATAAGAAAATTGCTCGATCCATCAACATGTTTATGCTGCAGACATTTCACGTTTTACGTTAATCACCTTTCTCTTCCTCTGCTGTCAGTCTTCCCCTCTATCCCACACACCCCTATTATAGTACATTTTGTGGCTTCTTCCAACTCTGTTTATCCAGATACGAAAGTACTGGTTCCAATCATCATTCTCCACAATAACAATCAATCCTGTCTATCTGCACAACCCATCATCTTTCCATCCAACTCTCCCTAATGACCAAATATGAATCCAAAGCCAACGTCCATATAAACAAAAACAGGAATTTAAATATAACAAAATAACTGTAAACACTGACATGGCTAATCTCAGCACAGCTGTTAGCATTAGGTCCTTTAATCCTGGTCCAGATCGGTGATGTGCTCACACTGGCTTGAGGACAGATGAGCAATAGCCACCAGGCTGCCAAGTGGGCTAAAGGCAGCAGACTAGCCTGACGCTCGCTTTTAGACATGATAAGCTGGGGATCTGTGGGTCCTGGAGAGCAGCTCCAAACAGCACAGCCATTGTGTGCCATCAAACAGCCCTTTGATTGAAAGTGATTGAGTCTTCTGCAATCTCACTCAATAGCTCAACCTAGAAATAAAGACAAATAGGGGTGTCTGACAAAAAAACGGAGGAGCCAATTTCTTATATTGAAATAACAATAACAAAACATTGTTTTGGTTGGAGCCAGCAATGAAAGTAAATGATTTGACAGAACTATGCTTTTTTTTTCAAACTGAATTTGTAATCAACAATCACACTTTTTTATTATAATAGTGTATGCAAATACAATCAGTTTTTCATTAGCCTAATTGCTTTACCATATCCTAATATGGGTGCATTATTTTTTTAGGAAACATAAAGTCTAAAGGGGGAACTACATGTCTGGTAGCAGTTCTCAAAACATGGATTTTGGCAACAAAATTACTGTACCGATTTAGGTTCAGAAAAATATGTGTTTGTTACATAACTTTAGTTACGTATATAAGTTCATGACACGCTATGTATGTATCGTAGCGTAACATACTAGTTGACTCAACACTGATATTTGCTTTCACACAGGATGCAAAACAGTGATCTTTGGGGTGAAAGTTCTTTGTTTTTTTAGACCCATACATCCACCCTGAACTCCTCACTATGCAGGTTTTGTCTCTCTTTATACTACGTCACCTGCTGACTTTGTCTTTAAACTAAAGTACGCCATCTGACTTCCACCTTTGCTCCCGTCAAAACTACTACAATAAACATAAATATGGGTTATAATAAGCTGCTTGTTTGAACTATGGGGTCAGAGACTGTCAGAGACTGAATCAGTACATTTGTCAATGCACAACTGAGCTGTTGCTAGTGTATGAGTAAACTATAGTTAATTTTTCCTTTCTCACTTCATATTGGGATTAATAAAAAAAGGTTTTAAGACAGAAACAGCCACATCTCTGCAAGCAAACAAACATATTACTTGTATCAACCCAGTCTGCTCAGATGTTCTCTACATAAAGTATGTGACCATATGATTTTCTAGCCTCATGCTTTATCTGATTTTATCAAAAACAAATTATATTTGTTGATGCTTTCATAACCTGTCAATCAGAGTTCTAACTGACTTGCTATCACTCATCACAGAGAGCTCCTCCTGATGAAATGCAGAGCACAACACAAGGGATTGTTCTTTTTTTCCTGAAGGCAACGCAATAACCCTTCAAATGAAGGTAAAAATGACTGCTGTGAGAGGCTGACAGCAGAATGAAGTGCAGCACTTCTCTGTTGCTGACACACCGGAGCCCGCCTGCACTGACTTTACTGTCTGATCTGCATACGTCGCCATGTGCCAAATCCAATCCCAGTCTGTGGTCAGATGAACGACAGAGGGAAGAAAAGAGACAAGAAAACATCTGTGTCTCACGTATCAGAAAAAAAGGTCAGAAGTGTGAGACATGTAATAAATGACTGACAGATGTAAGCACATACATGGATGCCAACACATATTCTCTAGGTGCAAGGCGTAAGGAAACTGACAATCCGGTTTTAATCTTCTGGATAAGGAAAATCAACCAATCTTCCCACAAAATACAAACAGACCGTGCAAACAAAATACACCCAGTTGGCTTCCACAGCCGGTCCTCTTTCAGCTAACTATTGCAATCCAATGATTACTCATTCAATTGAAACTATTTAATAAACCATGGAATCAACAGTGGCTATTTGTACCTTTCTGTTTGGGTTGATTCTGGACAAAAGCGCTAGTGTTTTTACCACACCTGCTGTTGTAAAGGTCCTTTCTTTACAGTATTGTATTACCAAATTTGTGTTACCGGGAGCTCATATAGTTGCAAAGAATGTTTTGCTCAGACAGAAAATCATTCATATTCAATAAGATAATAAGTTAAGTGTTGCTTATGATAACTTAGCCTGGATGTATCATAAGCTAAACCAGGTAACATTATTACGAATATATATATATATTATAACGAAGGCATTAAGAGTTTGTTGTAGCAACCAACGTAATGATAACTTAGCTCCCTTGTACCCGGCTGGATACGCTAACACAAGCTTTTCTGCTGTTACAAAGGAATCTGTGACCTATCAGAATGTGTGGTCTGTAGAGCCATTCTACCTGCCATAAATCATTTTGTGACTTTGCAGAAAAAAATCGGACCCGGGCAGAGGCATTAATAAAAACTACAAAGAAATAGCGTTCTTTTCACTGCTAGTCTCTTTGCTGTTACAGGTCATGTATGATCACAAGAAGCATTACACAGTTTCAGAAACTTTAAAAATATACAGTAAAACATATAGTAAATTTAAAAAAGAAAAATATCTGTTCTACAGTATTTACCTTGAGCTAGTCTCATGCCGTTGAGCAAGGATCATACTGAATACTAAATGTAATGTAACAATTCTGAAATGGAATGATATTGACCAACCCATTGCTTGCGGATTCCTTAGACAACCTTACCTGGTAAGAAGCAGCAAAATGCCTTAATTGATTCAGACCATTCATTTAATTGCCTTTTAAAAAGCAGAACGTTCTAGAAGTGCCAACTGGGTTGCTTTTTCATTCCCTGCTAATTATCAAATCTTCTAGGTAAGCACCCAGATGCTTTATTAAAAAGGACAAGAATTTGAGGATATTTTCCACTCATTATAATGTCCCTTTAAGTTAGTTGCTGGTGTTTTTCAATGTAAAGTGCTAAAAAAGGAAAAAGCTCTAAGGCATTCAAAGGGGAGGAAATGGAGGACTGAAGAAGGGGTCAATCAATGAAAAGTTGGCTTTTCATAGTTAATAAAGCAGTATTCAGCCTGTGCACCCTACACTACAAAGACTGCACTTATGATTGTTAAGTTGCTCCAATTACTGGCTGGCAGAGGCATTTGAGAAAAGCACCATTAACCCCGGCATCCAAAGAAACTGAAAACAGCCGGGTGTATTCTCTCAGGGAATGTAATTGATGAGACACCGTGACAACACACCCACTGGTGCATCCAGTCCCTCGGCAAATTATTACTTGGCTTACAGTACATGTGGAGTCTACCTGGTTGCTGTTTTTATGATATTTGGTGCCTGACTATAGGATAACATAATGTGAATCAGAGTTGACTTAATACAGTGTATTTAATGTAAAAAATCTACTTCTGCAAAACAAAACCATTGGTTTCCTTTTGTATAAAAATCAATCAAATTGTGCGTAATTTTACTGAAAGAGTAATATTTAACATTTCTGCGGTAAAGATTAACATGTAAATAATGTATTTGCATTTCAGCTTTTCCTGGCAGCAGTAATGTGTGTAAACACAGCTGCATTCAAAGTGTTTGCAGTAGACAGCCTAATCCACACAGCAGCAGAGGAATCATCCTGACACACTGAGTCTTGAGCCCCCACACATCACTAAAGCATTTTTTCTTCCAATAATCTAAATCCAAAAGGAAAGAATTCTACAGGAACTATTTCTGTATTAAAATATATTTTGAAGTTTATGAATGAATTCCACAGGGTGAGTGATGTGAAAAGTATACTTTGCAAAAAAAGACAAAACACTAACCCTTAACACTGTCATCAAACAGCAAGAAAGTCCTGAGTTTCCATGTTGGAAACTCTAAATTGCCAGAAGGTGTGAATGTGTTTGTCAGTCCATATGTGTGAGATCCCCGGCTGTGAAAGACGGACGACCTGTCCAGAGTCTCCCTGATTCTCACCCAAAGACTTCATCCTCTTTAACATATCCAGTGAAACCTCTACTAGATGTATTGATACAACATTTGGTATAGACATTCACATTCCCAGGTGGATGAATCCTATTCACTATGGTTATTCCACTTTTGAACTAGACTGTCGTGAAATGTTGTGGAGACTTTCATGTCCACCTCAGGATGAATTCATGATTCGGTGATCTCCTGACTTTTCATCCAATGCCATAATGAGGGTAAAAAAAATCTTATAACCACACGTTTGCCAAAGATTGCATTGAAATTCTCATGAGCCTCAGCTGTACTTTGTGTTTAGTCCTAATTACCAAATGTTAACATGCTAACACGCTAAACTGCAATAACATCAAGTTAATATTGTCACTGTGAGCACAATAATGTGCTAAAGTTAGCATTTAGCTCAAAGCACCGCTGTGTCCGCATAGCCGATAGCATGGCTCTAGACTCTTGTTGTCATACATCTCCTTGTTAAATATGTATATTTGGACTATTTTCATTTGTGTCATGCTTGTGTGTCGTAATGTGACTGAAACTGACACACAACTTCAGTTGACTTAAACATTAGGCTTTAACTGATAGGGTGAAGTGACCCTTTGGAAAATTGAGGACATTTTATCAGTGAAAGTCAGTTGAGAACTATTCACGGATATGCTGGGGTTCAGCAAGATAGATTGCTGCCGAGCTTGAAAGTCTATAATATCTGAAATCACATCTCTGCCCCCATTGGCTTAATAGGCTGAATCCTCCGGGAGGTTTCACCTCGGTGTCACTCTGTTGCACCACTTCTGGCTCAAAATATTATAGTATAAAGGTGAGTGGACTCTACATTCCCTTAAACTGTTTCAAAAGTCTATGATTTTTTACCCCCCCCCCCCCACACACACACACTTTTCTATGCTGGGAGATAGGGGAAAAACATCATCAGGTCAGATAACAAGGCTATCACAGAGGTGTAGGCTTCAATATCCATACATTCTGCTTCCCATTATTTTAAAAGGAAAACTTTCTCATGGGGAAATCTTTTATTTAGCTCATATGTCTTCATCCTATGGAGGCTGTCAGAGTTATTGCCAGGCAAACAGGATTTCATTGTTTCCTTATCATTTAATTGATCAGCAGAACAATCTGTAATATGAATTGTTTCTGAGCAGATTCCCAAATTAAAGAGTGCACCATGTAGTTACAACTTCATTAGCTGGGGCTTGAGGTTTTATCAGAATGAAATGTTCATTATAGTGTTAGCTTGCACGCACGTTTCTATCTACGAAAAGAAATATCAAAATTAGAGCAATATTTCACAAGATTCAACATTCCTTTATACACAATTACAGCTGGATAAAGTCTGCCCTAGACTGTTTTTACTTCTTTGTTTGAGGAGTGTGTATGAATAAGTAATAAGACCAGTGATCCCCCTTGCTGCTAAATAGGTAGGAGGAAAGAATATGGTCTATAATTATGTATGAGGGAAGATGGGGGGTTGTGAGAGACAGCTCCACAGATGAAAAGACAGAAAGGCAGATAGCAAGATGTTGAGGGGGATACAATGTAGAGAGAGAGAGAGAGAGAGAGAGAGAGAGAGAGAGAGAGAGAGAGAGAGAGAGAGAGAGAGAGAGAGAGTTTATTCTGGATGGGTAGCTGTATAGTTTCAACCTTGGTGGGTGTGCTGTTGAGCACTGCATGGCTGAGTTGAGCTGCAGTGCAACTCGCTGTGGCTCACTCTCGAAAACCTCACCCACAGAGAGTTCCCCAACCGTCACATGCCACTGAACCACAGTACACACACACACACACACACACACACGCACGCACGCACACACACACACACAGCAGAGCCATTTTCATTAACAGAACCACTGGCACACTCAGCCCAGCTGGTCCCTGAGTCGACACTGGAACTGCACATCTGGTGTCATTGCTCTGTTAGAGGGACGCCATCTGGTTGGATGGAGGGAGGGGGAGACAGGAAGACAGGAACAGAAACGGGGAGTCAAAAGAGATTGGGGAGGCAACCAAAATAGGGTCCTTATCAATACTGCCATTCAACACTTTTGCATAAAAAAATGGATCCGTTTGTCAGATGTTCTGTATACTCTGCGTGCATTAGTCCTCTTCCGAGTAAGAGGATTAGATGTCAAAGTCAGGTTTGCACTCTGAGCATTTGGAGCTAATGGCAATGAACAGATAGCATGTTTAATGGCTCTCAGCAAAACACACGTCTTCTCAACATGAATAATTCCCCCTCTGTATTGTCCTTTGGCTTCTACGGGGAACCTAATATTACATAATACATAGTAGCATTAATAATTCTTAAGAGTTTCAACGTGACATTGCTTTACATTTTGACTTCCCTGTTCTTCGTGCTGTAATGTAGTGTATTATTTTGTGTTGCAGTGCCTACCAGTCTGTTTGTATTTGCACAGTGGCTGTTGAAGGCATGCCCATATAGAATCCATGCAACGCTCCAATTAACTCTGTTGAGCTGTGTTAATACTGCACTGGAAACTAGACATGCAGAGCTGTACCGCAGTTGATTGTGCGTGGTGTTCGGCAGTGTCGCAGAGCCGCTCCATCTACAGCTGCAAGCGTGAAGCCAATGTGTAAACGCAAGAACAAGCCATGACAGAATCATCTTACTCAGCTATTGATGCGCTGGCACAAGTCCAGAGTTCAAAGTGAAGACCATGCAGTGGTTTGTAACCACACAGAGGACAGGTGCTCTGCCCTTTTGATTCAATTATTAATGACTTATGATTTCTTCTTGTTAATTTCTACTGACCACAGTTTGTCCCTGACACCGAAAGAGACACACGACGCACAGTTAGGTCATTTTGAGACAAAAGGTCAGAAACCTCTAGATGGACCAGCAGTAAAGCAGATGTACACATACACACATGCCTGCATACACCCCCCCCACACACACACACACACAAACACACATACACAAAGTGCCTCCTGCCGCCAGTGGTAGACTGAATCATGCTCTTATTAAACCTTGATCGGAATTCGAGCTTGGGCATTATCCACTTAAATTTATTAATGCTGCTGCTCTCTGGGGAGGGCGGGGAGGGCAGAGAGGGCAGGGAGGGAGGGAGGGAGGGACACATGACACACATACAGATGCTGGCATAAAAGCTCTACGATTATAGGTAGGATTGTTTACATTAAAGTCATGGGTGAGGTTTGCATTGTTTCAACGCCTGGAAAAATCCTGCTCCTGTTAAGGTACAGAATGCACATCCACTATGGAAATAGATACATAAAAGCACCCAGCAAAACATTATCCTTTAACAGACACATTATCATCAAACCAATCAGGAAAGTGGTGAGTACCCAGATACGATAACCCTGCACTAGATGCTCGATAGGACATAACAAAATTGCTCCTAAAATCCTAGCCTCGAGGGAGACAAAGAAATTCTCATTTTACTTTTCCAGTATACTTAAACCTCTGCCCCTGTTAATTAGAAATCCAACTAAATTCCTTCTTTTGACAAAGTTAATTAAAAATGTGCACACTTGTGAATGTGAAAAAGAAACGAAGGAGTAAGAGGAGAGTGAATGAGCGGGAAAAGGAAATGAATGGTGAGTTCATGTTGCACATTCATCGATGGCCGGCAGGAAGGCAAATTAGAACAGGAAGTTGTAGGCTGAGTGAAGGTCTTCTTAGTTCTGGGAAAGAAGACGTAGAGATGTATGAAAAAAAAATATATGTATGCAACATTCATATATGTTACTATGTAACAGAACTGAGATGAATTTGTAGTGCCTCCAGGCATAGGAGGTGTGTCCACAAAAGAGCAAATGCAGAATGAAAAATGTGAGCAGCCTTTCAGTGTGTGTTTGTGTGTAGACTGATGAATTATTTGCGGTGAGTTATGGTTAGTAGCCTCCATTTGTGGTTCCAACAGGTCCTTTATATTCTTGAAAGTTTGTAAATCTTAGGGGGAAATGTCCAGGCTTTGAAAGTTTTTGAAAATGGACACAAATAGACATGGGTAGGGCAGTGACATTAATTGAATTGAAAATTACATTTTCAGCGGCTTACGATCACAAGAATAGAGTAATTGTGAAAAAAAAGATTATTTTTGACATTGTGTTTCGCAAGGAAGCTCTTATTTTGCAATTCAAAAAGTTCAATGGGAACGATCTAAAGGGACATTTTACAGTTTAAGGCTTTTTTTTTCACTGGCAATTTGTTCTACTTTTCACTGTTTTTTTTAACTTCAATAACTGCAACATCTTTCTAAAAATCAATGGCAAAAAAAGTCAATACTTGTGTTAAATAATTGTGATTTCAAAATTGATCAAAAATAATCATGATTATGATTTTTTTTCCCATAATCAAGCAGCCCTAGACATGCCGGTCATTGTATGACTTCTTTGATTCTTTGTTTGTGCAGGTAAAATTGAAGTTTATTTGATTAAAAAAAAAAGTAACTTACAAATACATTAATGAATAGGCTATATATTATTTTGCTGTGTTGGAGAAGGCAAGAGGCCACACGTTCTGTCATCACCTAACACAGCTCGACTGAGAGGGGTTCAACATCCAAGCCTCTCTTTTCAACTGCTGGCTGTGAGCTTCTGTAAAGCCTGCTATTTTTCATCATAAAAAAAACCCTCAGTGATGTAACTGTAATGAACCTTGATCCATGTCTCAAACTATGCTGTGTTTGGTCCTTAAAAATAAGGGAACTGGACCTGTTAAATCATTGAATTTTATACACATTTCCCTATATTTTGATACATGTTATGGACTAAAATGTAAATCATTAATTGTACTTTTTGCAACCACTGCACACACCAAAGTCACCTTTTATATTAAAGCCAGAAACTTCTGCATTAGTTATTAGAGAAGATTTAATGATACACACTTTCTGAC
Organism: Etheostoma spectabile; assembly: GCF_008692095.1. Lineage (NCBI taxonomy): Eukaryota > Metazoa > Chordata > Actinopteri > Perciformes > Percidae > Etheostoma > Etheostoma spectabile. The sequence continues at coordinate 28,927,098 of NC_045745.1, forward strand.
AATATCTTAAGATGCATATCTGTCATTTGCCAGTTGAGAGGATTCTCTTCGCTTTGTTGTTCTGCTTTAGCTTTGCGGCTTTAATTAAAGTTCCTGTAAACTGTATTGTGAGGGAATCTGTTAACAGTGGAGGACAACGGCTGACTGGAAACCAATTTAAATTGTTGCCACCTACACAGATGCCTTTTAATTAGAAAGGACTTGTTAATTGTGGTGTTTTTGTTGTGGTTGAGGGAAAAAAAAAACATTTCAAGAATGCACTGTAATCTGCATAAAGGTCATCAGTTTTCAGTTTCAGTTCACAATCATAAGATGGCTGGGGATAGAAGAACTTACTGTGAGCCAGTAGGGGCAACATGATATCCTTTTGAGCTTATATGCTATTGATTTAGTGAGTGTCTGTAGGAGGTATTGCACTTTAGATGATAGTGACTTTGTTAGCCAAAACGTGTCATTTGCACCTGTAGTTTGTAGAAAAATGTCCTTCCCTCCAGTGCCAACTAACTTCAGGATTTGCAATTTTAGCAGTTTGTAGTCCTTTCTAATCCTTGGTAGTCCTTCCAAGAGAAACAGCACCTGCACGTACATGCGCCAATTTTCCTCCCAGGGATGGTATGATACCAGCAAGGTCTTACTGCCTGGACAACACAGTGATACAAGGGGAGTGGTGGCTGTTGAACGTGATCCAGACCAGCAAGACTGGGGGAGGGGAAAGCATGCAGGGAAAGGGAAGCGACAACTGTGGCTGGATCTGGCTTTGATGAGGAGGCATGAGAAGAGGGGCGGCTCAGTCTTGGAGGGAAGCAGGTGTGTGAGGAGGTGATAAGGAAGCTGTGGCAGGCACTACACTCACACACACACAAGCACACACATTACATGCAAACAAATAAACGTACTCTGCAAATACCACTTTCTGAAACCATTCACACAACTTCAACGCTAAACTTAAATGGCATCCCTTCAAATAACTGAGCTCGCACTGATGAAGTGCTTAACTCACCCCGTTTGCTCGCAGAGAATTATGGTTTGAGAAAAGAAAAATGAAAGAGCGGGATGAAGGTGATGAGAAGGGGAGCAATGGGTTGATTTAAGGAGCTAATATTGTGCTAAACACTTCTTTTCTAGGGGAGAGGATGTGGGTCTTAGTTAGTTCATACTGAAAGTGCTTGCATACATATACCACACACACATACATTAACGTGTAAGAGTTAAAGCGGCCCTGGGGAGTGCTTTGTGGCAATGTGTGGTACAGAACAGCAAAAAGTAATTTATGGATATGATTTTTCTTTGGCTGGCTTATTTCAGAATCCATTAAGATTAATTAAGTGTTGCTAAATGTGGTGCTATAGAGTTCAGATTTCAGATGCATTCTAATCATTAGCTCACAGTTTATTCAGCCAGCTTAACAGCTGCTAATAGCCTGAATGACGCCAGACCAGAGTGTTCTAATGGCTGGAGAACAGCAAGTACGCCTATTGGACGGGTGGACGGTGAATTTGTGATTAAGAACGTCTATTGCGCTGTTGATGTATAAACCATGAATGTAAATCTAAAACCATGCACACATCAACATGCACCTGTCAATGTGTGTTAATCAAATGCAGGGATAGAGCAAGTGAGACAGAAAGGAGGCAATTAGACACTCCATCATCAAATATTTGATTTGTTTGGCAGGAAGACTGCATTAAACAGGGAAGGAGACACAGCCAAGCATGCTCAGCCTACTTTGTTTCCACTGTTGTTTCAGATAGACTTTCCACACGCAATTAGCTCCAATCAGGGATTAATTGAGCTAACACAGAAGGAAAAGAGCGGTTTTTGGAATTGTTCTGCTTTAGCATTCGCCCTAAGTCAATTAACAAATAATTTCATTGATTGCCTGCATGTTCACTATAACCGTGCATGCATTTGTCAGAACACGTGTGTACATGTGTGTGTATGTTTGGATGTGTGTTAATATGCTTTAAATCTCTATCATCAATCTGCAGTTCCATGAAAACTGATATAACAAATACTGCAGATGAGGACTGTATAATATGGTGGAAAACTTCAGAACAAGAGAGTAGGAGGACATTTGAGTTGAGATTGCTATGTCAACTTACCACAGTAGGGGTTTCACCGGTCATTCAATGCATTATGGGAAGTGTCTTTGTACTGTACTGACGAGTATCTTGCAGTAGTAACAGACAGCCAACAAAGCTATGTTCCAACATATACAAAACAATAATAAAAAAGAATAATGTATTTGAGTGTGTTAAAGTAAGGATAACCAACACTGGAGTCTAAGCTTAAAGGATACTAAACAGAAATACAACCTCTGGTCTTTGAAACAGACGTCAGAATAGACAAGAGAGCTGTGCCTGATGGTATAAGACTGCTTGGATACGTTAAATAGCTACTAGTATGATCAAAAAATGCCTTAAAAAGTATTAGTTAAATCAGATCAGGCATTTCACTACACCAAGAGCAATGACTTAAATGATCTTAATAATACAATGTTCTGCATTGGAGATAACGAATTCAAAGATGCCTTCTTGGACTAAATTTGTCAAGCGCTAAGAAATATTTTGGTTATTTATAATAATCCCTTGTACTGAGCCTGGGCAAGCTTATAAATGAATCCATTTTAAGAACAGAACTAAATATTTACAAACCTTTCTCTTTTTGAGGCAGTCAACTAAGGACAATCTAGTAATAAAAAAACAAATAATGTAAATACTTAATGAAAACACAAATTAATTCCATAAAATATGCAAAACAGACAAGATAAATGTCCATACTTGATGGTGAAAAACCTCCTGTGTGGATGACTGCACAAGGAAGACCAGTGTTGTACAGAAGTTATCTGAGACAATCTGAACCAAGCTGGGAGAAGAGGAATGGCCTCTTTACAAGCACACTCACACACAAACCTGTACCCTGAATTTCAAATTATGTGAATTAGGAGTGTCCGTACCACTCAAGCCATCTCGTTTTCTGGGCATTCTGAGCATTTTATACTAGTCAAGTCAATTCATCAGTGGACTATGATTATGGTATGTTAATGTTGATAATGGGGATCTGTGCATCATGGTCACAGTGAGGGATCAGGCTGGCTGTGCTGTAAGCAGTGAGGAAATGTTGTGTCAAAGAAAAGAAGAAAAAAATGTAAAGAAAATGAAAAATGTAGTATAGAGGGTGACCATTACAGTAGATGGATAAGAAATAGTCCCCACATATCAAATAACATAAGCACTATCTAGAACTTGAATGGATTGTGACTGAAACTTATCGTCTATGTTTCTTTACACGAGTAGAAAGGTACAAAACACTGTATGCTGTGACTACCGTATGTCTTCTTAAGATCTGTATAATAATGTAGTTATCTTATGAATCTTTTTTTTCTATCTGACCAAAAGGTTATTTTTCCACTTTAATTACTTAGCTTATTGCTTTTGAATGATTTTTGAACAAAAAATGACAGAATCCAGTATAACCACAGCAACTAAAAACGTCATGTGCTTAACTTTCAAAAGAGCAACCCTGCTGTTTGCCTAGAATAATGAAAATATGGACTTTTTTTTTTTAGCCCTGATGTACAGAAAGAGATGCGCACACTTATCAAGATTAAGTTTTGTTTATAATGTCATTTTAGCTGGCAGAGGATTTCTTACAATGACACAGATACACTATACTTTATATATGTGGATATGTTGCTACATTTTACACTGACTGAACATAAAAGTTGGAGATCCACATTAATTTCCTTACATCTAAAATACAGATAGTGTACTGTACATGTACTGTACATTTAATTTAATTTACAATTCAAAAGCAGACAACTCACCTTAATCTTGAGACTAATATCTTTTTCCCCATTCCTTCCATTTAGCTATTGTCATTTTCCCCATTCAGTGAGCATTTTGGCTTAGCAAATTACATGAATGGAGTCATTTAGCTAACCCTTTCATCCATTTTCACCTCAACAAGTGGCACACCTAAAAAATACAAATTAATTATGTTAAAAGCCCCCCAAAAATGGTGTCCTTGTGTTTTTTCCATATCACTACATGCAAAAACTGCTTCTACACATGGATGCCATTAGGTCATGGGGGGTGGTGACGGGGCAGTGGGCAGTGGATATGACACATGCCTTTGGTTTGGTAGATCCGGGTTTGATTCCCACTGCGATACATCAACCAATGTGTCCCTGAGCAAGACACTAAACCCCTAGTTACTCCAGAGGTGTGCGATCTTTGATTGGACGAAAGCGTCAGCTAAATGACATGTAATGTAATTTTCAAAAAGTAGTAAAAAGCCATAGCTCTTGAACATCTGACTGGATATTAGTTAAGCAAGCTTGAGTGGACTGTCCCAAAGTTGAATAAGTATGATTGCAAATACTTCAGCTGATTATTCAAAAGAGACTTTTAATTCCAAATCAACAGAACAGGCAGCTCAAGTGTTAATACATTAATTGGCTTGCAATTGAAAGTGAACAGGTTTGATATCCAAAACACTTAAATACCTTTCCTATTCAGTAGTCCTTCAGCAAGCTCTTGTTAATAAGAACAAAGTCCAATTTCTCAGAATCATAACATAAGTGTTGAAATATGTAATTAATTCATTCATCCTTACTTCATAACAATTCAAATCACAGTATTTTACTCATACTACGTGGAAGACATGTTGTATTTGAAGACTAGTATTTGATTCATTTTAACTAGTGCTGTCAAACGATTAAAATATTGAATCGCGATTAATCACATTCATTTTTATCTATTCTAAGTGTCCCTTGATTTCTTTTTGTCCCATTATTTTTTCTCATTTTAATGCTCTCATCAACATGGAGAAGTTGATCGGCAAATGTTTTTTTTATTGAAAACAAAATTGGCATACAGCCTACTGTAGTGTTCAATTTAGCAAATAACATTCTCACTTGGAGCCAATAATCTTTCACACAATGTAACACTGTCCATCAATAAAAAGGTAAAAATAATACTTTGACGAGGGGGGGGGGGATTGGGACCAGATGTGTGCTTGGCCATCAAGTGGTATTTCAGACTGGACGTGCTGGGATGATAGCGCAGTTTACACAGACCACTTTGGTCTTGTCAATGGAACCATTTAGCAACTTTTAAAAAGTAAACTTTCCATTCAGAATCTAACTGGCGTCCATTTCAGCATCTCGCGCTCGACGTTGCTACTCTATGGCCGGCTCGGTGTGAGCGGCGTGCCCGTTGTTTTGTTTCCGGTCTAGCTAGATCCGGTGTGGTGTTGTAGTTTTTCTGACTAGTTGTTGCAACAGCATGTGAAAAAAACTAGGCCACGTTTGCTAGGCCAAAAATAACTTTAATCTTGTGATAAAAAAATGTACGTCATTAAAATGGATTTGCATTAATAACGTGTTTAACTGACAGCACTCATTTTCACATATCATGTCATATCAAACACATTAACACATCAAGCCAGGAAGTAGCCGTATGCACATCCAAACATATTTAGATGAGCAACACCACACAATCCATTATCTTGATTGGCTGTGTAAAAGCGGTCATGGAATGTTGCTGCAAAGAGAAGTTTTGCATTCACCTTGCATTCATTCAACTGCAATTATTTGGCACTCACCCCATTTCCACCTGGTATTAAAATCCGTCCTAAGGGATCAGATCACATTTGGACAGCTCAATATTATCAAACTACAATAGTTCACATCTGTCAGCAGAATGTGTCTTCAAATGCATTTTGAGTAACCATTTGCGATTGGAACTCACATTTCCCCGCTGTATATATATATATATATATAAATCGTCATGATCGAATTGTCATGTGTCCTCAATGGGTCCTGGGTGAATTCACACCTGTACGTTGAGCTGTCTACTTGCAATCAGATCACTCAGGACGGATTTTAATACCAGGTGGAAATTGGGTCTCAGTGTGGGAATATGTAGTCTATCGTGGCAAGCGGTATCATTGTACATGCAAAAACTATTAGATTAGATTACGTTTGGGCAATTCTTCAACAGCTTTCATAGTGTTGACTGTACGGTCTAAAATTACATATTACTTCTTAGATATTTCCATGAGAATTACTGTATTTACATCAGCTCCAACAGGACAGTGAGTAAGAGAGAGAAATAAAATGACTGTCACCCTTTTGTCATTGGTATTTGTGTAAGGTCTGTAAAATCACAACTAAAGCCTAGGGCTACAGCACCCACCATAAATTGCTTCATCTCTCAGCTAAAGGCAGTGTCTGTTGTTACCCAACAGGCAGAGGATGCGGGAAGGCAATACAAACTAACAACCTGATTGTTTTAGGGGCTTCATGACCCCATGTGACAACTGCTTTCCCACAAAGCGTCCATCATGGGAAATGATGAGGTGTATGTTTGTCTCTACTTTATATGCATTTCTGCAAACTGACAGAAAGCTGTCAGCTGTGGGGCTGGAGTGATTTTCCACCGGCATCCATGGAGAAAATCCTGGTTGCATTCAGAGCTGTCTAGCTTTTCTGGTGTGTAAGAGTGCTGGAGACAGGCATAGCAGGTTTAAGCAGATTAATTAGGGTATAGCAAAGACTGTGAAGAAATCCCTCTTCCATAGATGCTATATCCACTGACACAGCTTTGCATATACCGACAAGTCCCTGAACTGTGCACACTACCCTCCTCCAACTCTCTCATGCACACGCACAAACACACACACACACACACACACACAACACTGTTGGAGGGCAAAAAGTCTACCATGGCCCCCACTCATCCTCCCCCTCTAGGGTTAGTCCAATAATCATACCCCTCCCTCTTTCCCTGAATGTGTTTATCCTGCCTGTTTCCCTCTAACTCTGTTTTGCTTAGAACACATTTCCCCTTGTTAGCACACTTGCTAGGAAAATTCTATTCAATCTATTCTATTAGGGATGATTTTCTCTTCCTGTCTCTTCATCGGAACATGGTGTTCATGAGGTGAACAAAAAACAGACGGCGAAGGGATTAGATGCTGTGAAAGTGATGTGGTGTAACGTGTGTTGCTTAAGAGATATGGAAAGTAAACATTTAGACTGTAGATTTGAGATTATTTCACGTATTAGGTTTGATGAAGTCTAAGGTTTCTTAGACATGTATTAACAGTCAACTGAGAGACAAAAGTCTCAAATGATTATGTTTTTTCTGAGAAATTATTAGGGGGTAACACCAGTTAAAACACATCACAGTCTGTTGTGAAGTACATTGCAAAGTGCATTAACATGACTTGTGATTAGAAGAGAATACATTGGATGTCTACCACATAAGTGAAAATGAATCCCTCCAAACTCAGACCAAAACTTGTTATTCCTTCTCTACTTTCTGTGAACACCATTATCTTCCATCTTATCTCACTGCACTGATTGATATTGAAGAAAAGACAAGGGCAGAAAATAGAAGCACCCCCCCACCAACCTCCCTGAATCCTCATCACCATCATCATTTTCATCATTACATGAAATATGACCGAGAGCATAATCCCACAATGCCGTGCAAATGTCGACGTGAGTTAGCATCAAGAAGACACAAGAGATATGCATGCATCATCTGGCCAGGAGAACATCACTTGTGGGGAGACAGCCAGCGGCCCTAAGGAGGAGAAGCGGAGAGGAGGGGGAGAGATTGAAGAGGGAAGAATAAAGGAGAAGAGTAGAGAGACAGTAATAAAGGGTGCAGAACAATAAAAAGGAATTGAGAGGGAAGTGAAAAGAAAATGAGGTTCAATATTAGGGATGGAAAAAATGGCACCATGGCACATTCAGGGAAATAATACAGAGGCATAGACAGAAAATGGAGGCATAATATCCCAGCGCTGCATAATCTCCACAGATTCAAGCATAATGCATAATCTCCACAGGTTCAACAATACAACATGTGCCCTAATTCTGAGCCAATTACAAAGTGTGTGCCATTTGGTTGGTTTGCATGTGTACATGGGTATGGATTTGACTGGGAGGAGCTTGAATGTGGATTTGAGGTGGGTGTCTTTTGAAGGGTGCAGACAGCTGGGGTCCCCATGCATGCATCATCATTCCTTTTATATTCTCTAATGCCCTTCACTGACCAGATTAAAATCCAAATGACAAAAGGCTGGAAACATCTGTTCTGGAACACACTGTCCATCCCTCCTAATGCTGAGCTCTGTTGGTCACTCCTCAGTTCCAGTCCCCATGTGGACAACATCTGCAGCAATGGACTAGTGCACATTAACTACTGGAGCATGAGACCAAGCTAACCCAGTAACCATGAGAGCATCGTCCTTTACACAGGAACACAAGTGCTCTATAAAACAGCTTTCAGCATTGTTGCCTTTTGTATAATTAAAGGGATGGTACCTGTATTCCTTAAGCAAAACTTTACACTGTATGTATCCATTTAATTAAGCCAAATGTTATATGTGAATATCCAGTGCAGTGTTTAGCTCTTGAGGCATATAAATGTGGGATCAGTATTCTTGTCTCTTGCCATTATAAAGGGTTGCAGTGAGAAAAAAGTAAAAAGAGGAAATAGCAAAGTGTTGTGGCTCCTACAATCTACCAAATGCTGCTATTGAGCAACATCTACTTAGCCTTGTTGTGTCTGCTTAACATTTACACTCAATTCAGCCTACAATAACCCTTTTCCTGCCATATATAGCAGCCACGCAAGTCTCCTATGAGACTGAAAAAACACTGGTAGTTAAGGAAAGAGCCTTCATGTCTTTGGCAAAAGAAATGTTTCGCTTCAACAACACATGCAATTACACGGCATGCCATCTTTTTTCGTTAACTTGTGTAAAGTGTCTTTAAGTATGAAGTTAAGCCAGTATAGGCGCTGTAGCTCAAAGACATGTGCTTTCTATCAATTATAATTTAGATAAGGGATTTTTACAGCCGCAGAGAAGGACTTAAGAGTCCTCAGAGCATCCAGCAAATGGAACATTGTAGCAGTGCACAAATCCGCCCAACCTAAATGGGTTTGTACATTTTACAAATATTAAGTAAATATCTAAATCATGGGTGAAAGATAAGTCTGTTCATAGAGAAAATAAAAGGACACTAAATTACACGTTTGAATGTAGGGGATGAGGCGGTAATCTAGGGAGGGCAGTGGTAAGGGACTATTCAAGATGCTTATTGAGAAGGATGTGATGTCAGAAAAGGCAGGACTATGATAGAAAATGAGACATCAGAACAGACTATTTGGTGTGAAGGACAGAAAGTAAAGACATGCAGTGCAGGGTGGTTAACAGATCAGATTTGCTGTCTTGTTTCAATTACAACAGTGGAGAATGAATTGACACACATCAGGGTGCAGCACTTGGTATAAAAGGCAATGACAGGCCATGGAACAATGCTCACTTCATCTTGTATGGAGCATTTCTTCATGAAATAACCTAACCCAGGTAAAAAAGCACACGGAAACATGCTTAAGTGTGTGGGCTTTGGGGGTTGGATAAAAGAAAGACACTACGTTCGGTGGATTTCATAAATTAATCAAGCTTCCGGATATTCTCTTTCCTTTTTACTCACTGAGGTGTATACTGGGGAAGTCTGATGTAATCTTTTTTGCTGCCCTGGCCCTGGTACTCTCCACTTTTTGTGAATTGAAGGATACGATGGCTAGAGTTGTTGACAATTTATTTCGCAAACAGATGTGATGGAGGTGAATGGGCAAACGGAAGTCTGGAAGGTGACACTTAGCAGATATAACAGCACGTTGGCCTAGATTGGTGGGATGTTGGGTAGACCACATGAATAATAAACCAACTACAGAGTCCCTCTTGCTGGCTTGTGATGTTCTTCACTCTCATCACCCCCACTAGTCTGGAGACCACTGAAGGGAGTGGGTAGGCTTACTCAAATAAGTGGTATTACACCATGAAAAGACACGATATTTCAACACAAACACTTACCTCCAGTCCAGCTTACTTTACCAGAAAAGAATGACGATACTACTATATAATTATACTGCTTGTGAATGTACCAATGTAACTGGGAGTTTTCTTTTTCATCAGAAGCAAATCTGCCTGAAGGTGTCCTTTTACCAAGACAAGTCTTAATGTTGAGATTGCACATCAATCACTGCGCAGCAACAATTATTATGAACCATTAATATTTTGCTGAGAGACACATGACTTAGCTTTGTCACAGTCCGATGCACACACAACAACACACACAAGTAAAGACTCTCATGCCACAAACATACATGTTTAAATATTACTAATGTGATTTTACTTATTTAAATTTTTATTACCCCTTCTGTTCATCCTAATATCCATAAATAACTTTGTGTGTCGGTTATAAAACATGACTGAATGTAGCTTTCAGAAAACAGAAGTCTACACGCATCTGCATCCTCCCATTGATGACAGCAGCAATAAGTTACAGCTGTATCTGTAATAGCGTGAAGGCCTCATTCAAGGCCTGCTAATGGAGTAGCTTAAGCCAGCGCCAACTCATCTAAAAGGAGATGTATGGCCATATTTCATATTCAAATGCTGAAACACGACCACACTGAATTATAGCCAATAATGCACTGTCTATGGCATCACAATATACCACCTTGAAAGGTAGACAGCGGAGTGTAATGAATCATTTTGTGATCGGTCATATTTGAAAATGGATTGTGTCGTACGGTCGTTGCCAAGTCACAGCCCAAATGTGTATGCACACGAAATAAAATGATAATAATGTTTCTGTATTTGTAGCACATAGTTGGATGTAAATATATCAGGTATGCTTCTGACAGAGAGAATGCTATTTTATTGTTTGTATTAAAATATATTTCTGGATGCATATCTAGCACATTGTCTTCTCTTGGACTAGTGAAACTTCAAGGCTACTCTGACATGTTTTTCTTCTCGCTGTAAAAGAAGCACTGTCTGTCAGATAGGAATGGAGTAGCTGGCAGCTGAACCCTTTCACGCTGTTTTGCTGGAGGATTTTCAATCTGTGAGCAGGACACCTCGGGCAGGCAGGGATATTTGGTTTATTCATAACGGGATTCCTCAGTCACAAACTATGACGGGTGCATGGAAGTAGCTTGACCTGATCTGACCTTTACCAGAGTTTTGCCAGTGACTTCCTGAACACAGCCACTGTTATACTAGTGGATGGCACAGACTGTTGCCGCCATTAGACTGGACTTTAAAGTGAATACAGTCTAGTCTAGTTTCTGCCATGCACCTTTGAATTAATTACCTTTTGGGGCGGCCTCTAGCTCACCCACTAAGAGCGTGCACCCCATGTAGGCTGAGGTCTTTGCAGCGGCCCGAATTCCAATCCGACCTGTGGCCCTTTGCTGCGTGTCATCCCCCATCTCTCTCCCACCTTTCCTGTCTATCCACTATCACTCTGAAATAAAGGGAAAAAGACCCGAAAAAATAATCTTAAAAAAAAAAAGAATTAATGACCTTTCATCAGGCAACACAATACTACGGTCTTAGTTATGTATTTTCTTTTGAATGGATTCCAACAATAGCACTAACTTGATTAGGCGTTTAATAAAATAGCATATCCAGGAAGGTTTAATCATTTATATAAGGGTATATAACTTTTTAAAAAAATCAAGTCAACCAAGCACAAATTATATCATTTAATTCTATTTTTTGTTCTACAGTAATATACTATTTTTTATTGAGTCAGCACTCTAGTTTTTGGCATGGAAAAGAAATGCTGATTTGACTAATAATATCTTTTGTCCAAATTTTCCTTACATGGGGGAAGATATGTAATGGTGATATGGTTTACTATTGAAATAGAAATTAAAATGCAGAATGTGCATTACTTGAAGGGGAGATGTTGATTAAGGAGAAGTATTATAGAGAAATAGGAAAAGTGGTAGTGCCCAATGGAGATGATTTAAATGCAAGCCAAATACAAATTCCTAGTGCCGAGGCATTACCACACATTTTAATTGAAGTCAGATAATTACATTCAAGAGAATCACATAACCACCTAAAAGCATTTACCAGGGTTTAATAGACACTAGGTGGCTACTTTATTAGGTACACCTGTCAATCTAATTTAAGACAATACAGCCCTGCAGTCACATATGTCTTTACAAAGCTCATAATGTTCAATTTTGCTGACATTCTGAGAAATGTGTATTATTTGTTTCTTATTGAGGTCATGGTTAAATGTGTTGTTCTGTAAAGTATTATACTGAGAGTTGTTGCTATATAACATATTGGATTGTATCTTGAATTTATGCATACATACAGCTGCTTCTTAAGAGAATTAGAGAGGTACAACAAACTTTAACATGGTAAATGCAGTAAACATGCTTCTTCACACCAGGCATATGTTTCTTCCAACCAACTGTAAGAAAGTGCACCAGAGCTCTTAAAGGTGTTTGCATGGTCCAATTAACACCAGATGCTAGCCCTTAGCTAACTTACCGAACCTCGTAATGCACAGACCTCCAAGGAGTGAGCATGGTCCAGTTAGCACCAGATGCTAGCCCCTTATCTCACCATCTTCAGCCAAAAAATATGCATACATTAGTTACACTTGCCTGCTCTGGCCACCTCAACATTTGCACTGTTATAAGCATTAGACCACCTTAAAGTAGAAATTCTATATCTACTATAGTTTCAAAGCAGTATTAAACTAAGTGGTATTGTTTCATTATCGTCTTACACTGGCAAATGTTGAGCTATTAAAATACTGTATGGCCGGCACATCAGCCACATATACAATTATAATCAACCACTACACAGGACAGGAATTATAGAACGTATGCACAAAATGCAAAACGTCCATTGGGATTCTATTGCAGTATTTAAAATGGAGTGAGAACACAGATGGTAATCAACTGTACATTATCATTATACATCTGACATCCTGTGTGACCCCACTGAAAGCAACAACCCATTGTCCTAGGACCTGACCACTCCAACCTTCAAAAAACTTTTACCTCAACCTGGCAGACAGTGTCAAATTAATCAGTAGCAAATGCTGGCAATTGACATCAATCATCATAAGATCAATCCCAATAGAATACATTATAATAGGATTAATATTAATGTGAATGCTGTTTTTTAATACATTTTAACCTGTAATTTATTTTTGAAATCATGCATTCCCAAGATTTTCAGCACTGGATGACACATTTTATTCATTTTGTCCGTTTCTTCTGTGTTTTGTGTGATTCTGAATGATGATTCTGAATAAAGTGCCCTGAGTTGGAAAAACTTCCAACCCTGAATAGATAAACGCTCTTCAGCTTTTTCTGTGCCGCCTAATCTTAAAAGCTCAGGGGGTGTTCTTCCCTATTGCACGGTCAACAACAGAAAGGGAGAAAAAATGCAGTAGTGCCTATTACTGAGCACCCGGAGCAACAGTATCTGATTAAACGGACAAAACTTGCAGCGACATAAACAACACACATCAAGCTAAGAGGAACATTAGTGGGGCACTTGAACCTTCGGGTAATTTTTTTAGATTTGTGTTCCAGTTACTGCTGTATTTACGATTTCCTTAACATAACTGCTGTAAATAGTTATGTGTAGCTCACTGGCACACAAGACACTGATATCAGATTATGTGCTGCCCAGCAACATGCCACCACTGCAATCCCTCAATTTGATTGGGATCAGCGATATAGGAGCTATCACCACCTAACTCCTAATTTCCACCGGTTGCGGAACGTATGAGGATCCGCTCCAGAGAGGTGGCGGAGTCATTAGGTTTCCATTAAATTCTATGTGTGTATTTAGAACGACTGCGTCCCAACTCCGTCCCAGCTCCGGCGATCCACAGCCATCCGGAGCAGATACGCAGAGCTTCTATTTTTTGCCGGAGAGCTCCGCTGAAATTCAGCACATGGCAGATACTGCGGGACTGGAAGTCGAGCACACAAACAAAATAAAACATCTGGTTAACTTTCAAAATAAAATGGGCCATGCTCACGGTGGATATTTCCCTGCACTACACCTTAAAAACACAACACAGAGTTGTTTCCCCTCTATTCCTCTGGATGAAAACCATCTGTTGTTGGTTTTGTGGTTCTATTCTATGTGAATTCTTGAGATCTCGTGGGTCCTCAAAACTTCAGCTGTCAGTCATGGGGGCAGCCGTTCCGCAAAAAATCCGCACCTGCTGGATGTTGACGGACGGCGGAGCACGGAGCCAACACGCAGCGGAGCCGATCCGCAGACGTTCTGCAACCGGCGGAAATTAGGAGTAAGGCTTTTAAAGAACAATGCTCTTGTTGGTATTTTGACAGCTTTACCCATCTTAGTTCTATCTGTGCTAGACTGAGTACTCTTTTACCACAAACCCAACTAGACACCCATCATTCACAGCATAGGCAATGGTAATATATTCATCTCAATATTTTTTTCCATTTGTATACATAGGGCCCTATCTTGCACCCGGCAGAGCGCGGCGCAAAGTGTCTTTGCTATTTCTGGACACTCCAGCGCCCATGTCATTCAAATAGCAAATGCACCTGCACCCATATTTGCGTCCATGGGCGTGCTTACAGGAAGGTGTGTTCAAGTGAATTTTTGCAGTATTGCTATCTTGAGGCAGCAGGAAATGATTGCATCATTGACCAACAAAAACCTGGTCTAAAGTCAATGGTGTTATTTTAACAACAAATTAGTAAAATGCCCCAAGGCTTATGCACAGCGCGTGCACACAATGCTTGGCACATGCAAGCACACACACACACACACACACACACGTAAGCGCAGCAGCAAACAAAAGATTACAAATAAAAATATGACGGTGCTAATCCGCCATCATATTAGCAATGCACCATGGCACAAATGATCCTGTCTTTTGAAGGGAATGGGAGATGACACTCTGATTGGTATATTGCATGTTGCGCCCAAAACACACCTACGAATTAATGAAGACACGGAGTACAACCATGCGCCAGGCGCACGGACCCTTCTGTCCGCTGTTGAACTAGCAAAAGTGGATTTAGACACGCCCTAAACGTTCCTGCGCCAAGCGCTTCATGCCTTGCACTCAGATCGTTAAAATAGGGCCCACTATCTATATGCTTTACCTAATTATGGAGGTTGAAGCTCCTTCATACACTACTGAAGATATCATCATAGAAAAATCAGAACAAAAAACATACATAACATTTTTAACATTTTAGATGCTCTTCCATGTGTCACACACAGTATGAAAATGATTCAACATGTAGTGAAACGGCAGAGTGTGATTTCCCCCCCAACCCCTCCCCCTCAGTGCATTTGGTTTATCAGAACACATTGACCAAAGCAGAACACCACAGAAGACAACATGAACTAATTCTTCTGTTGCATTGTGTCAAAATGATGAATTCACCTTTAGTCAATGAATGTATATATTATAGGAAAAAGATAAGAAGAATAAAATGAGAACCCAAACTTATCCCTAACACCTGAGAGAAAGCTGAGAAAGATCAGTTCTGATCAGCTGGTTCCACAAAACTTTGTACTCCGCACAGGCTTAATGAGAGCAGGCAGAGGAAGGGGATAAGTACACAGGAGTGCTGTCGGACTGGCAACAGATGGTGCAATGTGGCCAATCTATCTACTCACAGAAAACATTGACAGTCTGCCTGGAAACACACAGGGCTGGCAGGTACTAACTATGGATGCTGTCAATGAGTGAAATGCATGATTGATGGCAACTTGCCACTTTCCAAAACATCAGAGAGTACCTCCCAACAGAAACCCTTACTATAAGTGGTGTGCTACATTTTCAGAATCCCACCACTAGTGCTAACTAGTTAATTAATAATATTAATGGCTGAAAACAACCTCATTTCCGGTATCACATCAAAAATCCCGACCAGAACCCAAGCCTGACCAAACATAATTTCCAATCCACGTCCACACGTGGTGTATACCAGGATTAAAGGAAAACTATATTTTTCTTTTTAGCTTAATTTACCTTAAATGAAACAGCTTTGGAGTCATTGGAATGGTTATATGACTTTTTTAAGTTGAATGGTGGTCGTCTCGCTCCCCCCTAGAGCCTGTGAGCGGAAAAAAACATCCTTGCAACTTTCGTCTGGCGAGCCGCCAGCCTCAGCACCACGAAGTTTTGTGTGATATCAGGTCTCTCGTTGTAACTAATTCCTTCACAGCACTGCACACATACGGCCATTCAGGAACCGGCTAACAAGGTAGCAATGGAGTTTTTCACACTTTAGTCCTGGCTTAGACAGCAAAAAAAAAGCAGAAATCTATCTATCATTGTAGGAGGAACAGAGAAAGAAGAAACGGCAGACTGACCGGGCAAGGAGACAGACACAAGTTAACATAGGAGCTGCCAAATATCTATTCCGAAGCAGTAGGGGGGGCTCTATAGAGAAACCTGCGAGCAAAAAGCTGCATAGCGCCCCTTTAAAGCAAAAGAATGTGAAAGGTGAAAATATAAATGATTCCTTCCATGCCATGCACTTTGGGAGAAAATGCTATTTCATGCCTGGAGGAAGCATAGCTTTGACTTTCAAATCATGCCAATTAGGCTAATGTTGTTTACTGTGTAGTCTACAGCAATGAATGGCTCAAAGGAATGCCCATCACTGAAGAGAAGACAGTGACAAGGAAGCAGAGAATGAGGATGTGGATGATTTGTTAACAAGAGTCACAACACAAGCTGGGGTCAAATTGAAATAACTTTATGGCCTAAATTGAATAATGTTAATAATAACATTCGAAATTCACAATTAGCTTATTCAGTTGGTTATTTTGCAATGTCGATGCAATGTTTTTTGCAGTACAAAAAATACACATCACACACAAGTTATTTCTAATGACTAGATAAGCATGGGACAGATGGAATGGTATTGCCATCCCTCTCGATGTATAGCTTCAAAGCAAAAGTCATCATTAAATGCTAAAATGCTCTTACACATTTAAAAAGATTTAGTGACTAGGTTCTCATATAGGTGGGAATGAGTGATCAACTGTTGGTTCCCCCAATTGTGAGCACTACTATCCAGAGATGCTTTTTAAGAATTACAGATAGATTTGTGAGTGACAACATTCTCATGTTTCCAATCACAGCTTGCATTTTGCATATTTGTTGAAACAGGTCACTGGTCTCTAGTCCTGCTAATGTGCTAACTAATCTAATCAGTTAACCTGTTTTTAGCTATTATTAGCTAACAGGTATGTATAACATATTCACATAGCAGACTGTAATTTTAAGTTGGAGGTGACCATGGAAAATTGAAGCGAGAAACGTTGCTGGTAGCAGAATGCAGCTGCAGCTGAATAACACTGACTAAAGGTCAGAATGAAAGTCGTCATCATTCTAACAGGAGAAGGAGACATTCTCCTGTTAGAATGATGTGTTTCGGCATTTCAAAAACATCAACAGAGTGGTCAATTGTCTCAAGAGATACAATCTACTTGATGGCATCAAAACATCAGTTTCAGTAGTCAGAACCTTAGGGTAGAAAGGATTAGTTTACCCTAAATACAAAAGACAATACAAAACCAAAACAAACTCATTTATCCCTATTTAAGTGCCCATATTATGAAAGAAAATCCCCTTTTCTGGGATTATGGGTTTTATTTTGTGTCTCTGGTGCTTCAACACACATACAAACTTGAAAAAAACTATCCATGCTGTTTTGACTGAGATACAGGTTTCTGAATGTCCTCTGCCTTCAGTCTGGGGTGAGCTGCTCAAAATCTGCACGGCTTTCTACGTCACTAGCCGAGACGAGGTGGCTAACCGTAGCGTGCTAGCTTGTTCTCAATGGAAAAACACTGCTACAACACACACTAGTTCACCATAATCTACAAAAGAACTACTTTCATGTCCCTGTTCTGCAGGTATGCCACAAGTGTCCCTGGTTTAGAAGAAGTCTCCTAGATAATCCTGCCTTGTACTGACCAAAGTTAGAGAAAGAGTTATCTAGCTGGTCAGATCTTCCCTAGCTACTGATCATGTAAGACTCCCAACAAAGATAGTAGAGAAATGAGATGTCTCACTCTGTAGCTAAAACAGAGACCCAAACACACAGGGTGGAAACAGGATCTGCAGCAATGTGCAGTACAACAAAAATATGGTGTTTTTTAAAAATGAAACCACGTAAACCTATTGTGGTACAACCTTAAAATACAATTACGAACCTGAAAATGAGCATAATATGGGCGCTTTAATATCAAACCATGCTTATAGTTTCAGCTATGCTAGCATCATGTCCACGTCTGTCTGTCGGTTGGTCTATATCATCATCATATCATGGATGGCCATGACGGACATTTAGAATGAAACCTAAAGACTTTAGGGAACCCTGAATTTTCTTCTAGCGCCACCTGCAGGTCACAATCTGGTACAAACATCCATCTTGTGTCATCATAAGGTCAACATGTAAATGTTTATAGCTAAATGTGTTTTCCATTCACCTCGGCTGTATTTAGTGCTAAGCAGCAACTGTTGACATAATACCATGTTAAACTAAAATGGTAAACAGGGCTCCCTGTTGAGTTTCGTGTTACTATGTTAAGACTGACCATTATCCATAAAATATAGTTTGGTATTGTCCCAATTTTTTGTGTGTGTCTTATAGTTAAGGTAAAGGACACACAAAGTTTAAACTCGTGGCAGTATATCTGACCTGTGTCCTTATAGATTTCAGACAGTGTTAGTGAAAGGAAACTTTGCCTATATAAAGACAGCTCAGTGGAACCAGTTAGACCCGCAAATTAAAGTCATTTCTACCCTGAACTCTTTCAAAAAGAGAGTCAGGCCTGGTTACTAGAAAGGGTTGTGGAATAGAACAACAGGCAAGATTTTTATTTTTATTTATTTAAGAAAAATGATTTTATCTCGTGTCAGTGTTTATCACAAGCTCTGTAAGTGTCTTGTCTTGTCCTGACGTGTTAAGGGCCACAATGGAAATAAGTCCTGGAGTTTATTGTGTTTTTATCCTTGAATATATTTGATGTATTTTTTATGTCCAAGGCATTTTTTATGCAATTAAATAAATCAAATCAAATCAAAATGGTTATATTATACTAGCTACAATCAAGTTAGCATTTTTGATGTTAACATTTATCTCAAAGCACTGCTGTGTCTAAGTACAGCCTCACAGAGCGCTAGCGTGGCTACAGACTTAGTGTGTGTCGTTGGATTTGATTCGGCCAGGTTCTAGATATTTCCTTCCGCCAATCGCGACACTTACGCCTACGTCTGCTGGGTTAGGCTCAAACTCAAAATTGCGTTGCCTCCCTCTGCATGGGCAAGCACTAGTAGCTTTCAAAACAACATGTGTATCAAATTATTTAATAAATGCTCCTTTATATAGATCTTGGCTCAGAATCTCCAACTGTACCTCAGAGAAAAAATCTCAGGCTTTAATTTCCCTCCTACTAGATTTTCAAATAAATGTGGAGCGTGTTAAATCTCTCATTAAAATAATCACCACAGCGTACTGAAAAACACACTAGATTTATCTAGCATTGATTAGTTTGTTGGCTGCCCATAACTGGAAGGATTTAAATTGATGATAGTCTGGCTGAGTAACTATACTTCTAATTCACTTAGCACAGTCAAACAGAGGGGGGGGACTCATCTTGCTCTCGAGTTTTGTACTAATGAACACCCTTGCATCCGCCGCCCTTCCACCCACACCTCCCATCAACACATCACTGTTTATGTCTTTCTGTCCCTTCTTAATAGTTTGCGGGAGCTGTTCTAATTCCATCAACAGCCACTCACTCTGATGATTAGTGCCAGTCCACTGGTGGCCTGGAGGTCGCACAGTTGTTTGTTGACGTTCCTCTGAAGTAGTGCTCAGCTGCAGCGTCTGAATAAACCGACTAAAAATGTGAAATGTGTGATTGTACACATTGACAGCAGGTGACAGTTGATTATTAAAATTGCATACTTGGATGTGAGAAACAACTGACGTGCTGCAACAGTACAAGAAACACAATGGAGTCTTGTTTATGAAGCAAAAAAGACTGTCTGTCTAATAATAAACAGACATGGCCTCATGGCTGATGTTATCATTTGTGTCAAATATGCACCCAATGGTACAGGAAATAGAATTTCAACAAGGGTGAGAATCGTCCAGATTTGTGCCCAGTGATGGTCTATCAACCGAGGCAGTGCATGTTCCCTTAGTGGCCGTGGATCAAATTTGCTACTCTCCAGGGTCCTTCTTTTTCCGCTTTCTTTTTTACAGTCTGACAAAATTCTTATGTTAGGTTGGATCAGTCATTTTCAACTAAAGCAAGGTGTGTATTACATGTGCAAAGCACTTCCCCTGTAAATACACCCTTCTAGAAAATATCTACAGTATGCTTCAAGATTTAGCACAGATGAAACATCCATGCAGATGTATATTTGTACTGTGTTAATAGACATTACAGTTGTATTGAAGTGAGCCTGAATTTAGACGATTAGGCACAACAAGAACAAGCGTAACTCAAACATCTAACAAATACGTTAATGAGTAAAAAAGCAAATAGAGAGGAAAGAAATACAGGATGATGAAAACATAAATGTCTTCAAATTTAAGGAAAACTGACATGGGGTATTTTTTCTGCTTTTTTGAAGTTTCTGCTGGGTAAGACATGCAGTAAGATTCTGCAAGGTTACTGTCTATTGATTATTTGTCAGAAACTCTACTGTGCAATAAAATAAAAACAACTGTGTAGAAGTAAGTGTTTTTTATTAAGGACTGGTTAAGTTATAAGACAAACAGCTGTTATGAGGTATACAATTTTGTTTTTGCCAGGCTGCCAGATTTCTGAAATATGTATATACATAATTTACATATTTCAAGCTTTGCTACCATCTTAAACAGTTGAAGTGTTTTCTATCACATGGAATGAATAATTCCTCTTCAGATTTCAGTCACACTGAAGCTCATAAAATGCATGACGAACCAATAAAATTGAGCTTGTACAGCACAAATGTACTCAGGGGAGTAGCCCCCCCCCCTCCCTTAAGTTAGCTACATTTTCTAAGCCACTGGTTGAGATGCAATGCTACAACCTATTAGAAAATTTGAGGATGTGTGTGGACTCTCAGGAAACATTTTGAGCTAGGCTCACTGTCAGAGCATCCCCACAGCACTTTCATCTACCCGCTTGCTCCCACCCGCAGCACTGCATGACAACTTTGGCTGCAGCAATACTGGCAGGATCCTGCAGCCCCTGAAGGAGTCATGCGATTATGCATACCCATAGCCATGTTGTTCTGAGTTACACAAAGAAGACTAGAGGCTGCCTTGGACATACTGTGTGTTTTTTTTTATTTAAGAGAAGCTCCAGTAAAAAACAGCCTATTGACATTGTCTGCACAAGAGGAGACAACATAGGACAAAATGGGTTAGTGTCTGTTATTTCGGCTGGCAAGCAAGACTGAGATAACTTCATTTGTGGATGAAGTCGTGGGTAAGACGTCTGGATGTAGCTTCTACAATGAAGTGCACATCAAAATACATGGGGTTAGAAAACCACCCATGGCAAATGTGATTTAAATTTGACTGCTAAATTGCAAAGCCTACACAGTCATTATGTTGCCATCCAGCTTTAAAGGAGACCTGACAATCAGGCAATTGAGAATCCCCAAGTAGCCCAACAGAAAGTACTTGACATGTAATGTGCACTGGAAATTGAGTATTTAGATCTGTGGTGGGTCCGCATGGTCATATAGGAACCAGGGGAAACAGAGACTTATTGACGTATGAGGTGCACTCCACCGTGAATACACTTATCCCTCAGTCCGCATTTATTAAGACGGTACTGCTCCCATATATATAGAAAAATACATACACATTCATGAAGACAAGGCGAGGCTTCAAGAATGATTCAATAGTCTACAATACAGTATTCATGACAGCTGCTGGATGGATAGATAGATAGATAGATATATCGATAGATAGAGATACTTTATCTATCCCAAAAGATAATATACTGTAAATAATGTATATGTGTATTCCTGATATTTAGATTTAGCTCCTGTATGTTTGGTACTTAATATCTGCAACAATATTTTGTTATTTTACCCCCCATACAATGTGTGTTGCTGATACATCAATACCTCTCTTCCAACAATAGAAGAAAAAAAAGTGATTAGCCAATCATAATTGCAGCTCCTATGCTTACAACAATTAACTCAGAAAATGAATTCAGAATGCCTGTTTGAGCTGCGAAATAAAAATGAGCTTTATTGTATTTAAGTAAAACCAGAAAATCCCCACAAAATCACTCTCACACAGTCTTTGTGTTCATAAAGTCGGCCTCTATTCAGTCAAGGGAATCAGTGAAGCGGCTATAACATTTGTCTCTTGACACTATAACGACAGTTTTGGGTCTCTGGTTTCTTTATGAGAGAGAGTTAGTCACTATGTTGAAACACAACTGCAGTGTTCAAGATGTGCAATGCAAATGTGAAAAACCATTCAGTGTAGGTTATGATTACAGTGGGACAGGGATACTGTTAATATAACTTTAGCACTAGATAGTAATCCACTAAAATATCCAACACCAAAATGTCTCATTTCTTTACATAAAAGCCAATGCTGTATCCAGTAAAACGACATACACACACACACACACATTCCTATTTACCCAGCATCTCCTTAAGCATTAATATTTCCAGGACAGTTCCCCACTATTGATTTGAGAGAAAGGAGATGAAACAGCACCAGTAAAAGAAGACGATAGAAATACAAGTGTCTAATGTGGAAAAGGCAATAAGACAAAAGGATGATGTTGTGCACAACACACACAGAGATAATGTCTTGACTGAGTCACTATTAGGTTCAGGATTCTTATCTCTGTTTTTTCTTCTTTTTTTCCCTTCTATTTCATCAGTTCCCCTTAGAGCCAAATACACAATACAGTCAGGTCCAACAACTCCTATATGTTATGATTCAAAACAGGCATGTATATTGAAATTATTGGGCGAGTGAATGTTATATACAATATTTAATTACAATATGCCTGGAATTCCCTATTTCCTTGCTTGTACATCTCTATGAGGCTGAGAAACAGACGGCAGCAAAAGACAGTGTGGGTGTTTGTGTGTGCATGCATGTATATCTATCTGTGTGTGCGTCTGAGCGTGTGTGTGCAACTTGTTCATGGCAAGAAATCAGCTCAGTTTAGCACATAATGGAAATGTGAATAGCCCAAAGCGCCTCTCTCCCACACAGGGAGAGAACTGGCTGGGAGCAGGCTGCATCTTTCCAAATCCAAACAGTGAGAGACAGTTAGCTAGGTTAAAATCCTGCCCCCTTTTCTCTCCCTCCCTAGAGCGATTCACAGCTCTGCCCATGTATTACTCAAACAGGTCATCCAAACAGGTCTCACAAGCAGTCTGAAAACATATTCACACGCATATGCACACACATGTTTTGCGCATGGCTAAGCATACACATACTTGTAGGTGGAAAGGTGACGTTGCTCATATTATGACAGATTGCATCTTGAATATGGATCTCTCTGCACAACAGCCCCGAAATGTTATGCTTAATTTAACAAGAACTCTACCTTTTTTCAGAATTCATTAACGCTTTTCACATTTCATATACCCCACAAAAGGTTACCGACCTCAATACATACTGCAGAACAATTTTTCCAGTTTATTGTCATGCAACACTGAGATTCCTTTGACCGGGACATTACCTTTGTGCTGAGAGGGATATGATGAAAACTTACATGCTACTTCTAGAGATGCGTTCCGGCTTACAGCCTCTCCCAGATAGTTTCGGGCAACGCACACGTAACTGCCATCGTCGGGCTTGCTCCGTCGTCCATGGATGATACGTAGGAAGAAGAGGGACCCGCTGGGCAGCAGCATGCGGTGGGAGCGGGGGTTGTCGCGGTCCGTCTCAACGCGCTCCCCATCTTTGTACCATTCCACCGTGGGGGTTGGACGGCCCTCCGCCTTACAGTTGAGAGTGGCTGGTTCCCCTTTGGACACAATGAGGTCAGAGGGGTGCTCCACAATGCGGGGAGGGAAGTCTTCCTGGCGGAGACGAGACCCTAGAGGGAGAAACGAGAGAGTAAAAAGTTCCATTAAAGAAATAGTCGTAATAAATGCATACTGTAAATAATGCATTTTAATTTTGTATGTATGGGAAAAATAACTATTTAGTTAGCACGGCTAAGCAGTGTGAAAAGTGCAGTGCAACAACTGCAAAACTAAGACAATACATGAAAGGGAGTTTTTATTGCCACTGCTTATTAAAATAACATGGCAGTCATATCTCTGGAATTGAGGAAAACATATAATAAATAACCTGTACAGTCCTCCTCTGTCACTAATTATTTCCACTGCTTTTTAAACAGAAACCTTAGATGTACACACATTTGTAATTGTGATTGATAGACTTAAAGCAAGTATAATTTCATTTCAGTCCTTGAAAGGAAAGTGGATTAGTGTTGGGTTCTTTGTATCTCCACTACATGCAGTGTCACTACACTCAGGCTCCCATATTTACTTGGACAGACAGGAGCTGAGGAGTCATTACATCTCATTAGCTTTTTCATTAACACGTTCCATCAAACACTGACATCATCAAACATGTTGTCTCAGTGGGTGTAGAACAGCATCTGCTACATTGGATTTTTTACTTTGTAATGTAAATGTGTGAATATGCAAAGTTTTAAATTCCACTTTCAAGGCTACGTTATATTTGTTATATTAAAATGTATATTATTTAGATTTTAACCTCAGTGTTAGATAGTCAATCATCAGCAAATGTCATGAGAAGAATCCTGACTATCCTATCCTATGAGAAAAACATATTGCTTTGGATAACTGCAAGGCAGTTTGCAACTCCCTTTGCATTCTTCCCATGTATTTGGCCGTGTGAGCACCTCCGTGGCACTGTGTTTGTTTACAGACACGCCAGCATCACAACTCTCATCTGTTTCATGGTGTGTGAGCACATCATAATATCTGTGTTAAAAGGTCTTCCTTTTCCATGCAGACAAACCTAGAAAGTGATTTCTGTGGTCGTTATAACAGACTTTTTGGACTGTCACAGGGCGCAGAAATAAACAGGGTATAAATAAAATGAAAATGATGTTACATGGGTCTCTTGTCTTTTTGCCTTTGATGGTGACAAATCATACAAATTGCAAAGGCAACCATGATGATTGGCTGCTACCCAGCAAAAGAAATAAAGCTGCAAAATGTGAGTAAAATTGATGTGACTGTCTAGTTGTGTTGACAGAAAGCATTTCATTCCATTGGCCAGTGGCGCCAACATACCAAAAAGTGGTGATACATTATGTTGTTTTTTTTAACATGCTTTCAAAAACCTATTCATATGTGTCACATTTGTGTGCATCCACAAACAAACAAACACACAGTCCGTGGAATACTGACTTCTTCTAATTGGTTGTCCCATTATCCAGTCTTCACTGTGGCTAATGTAGGCTACGGTTTGACTTGTGCTGTCAGACAACTGAATTAAAATTGGATTTAAGTTGTTGGTGGCTCAGTGGTTGGTACCGTCATCTAACAGCAAAAAGGTCCTGCGGGGTCCCGTCAGTCTCTTTGCCCTGTGATAGACTGGCAACCCATTTATGGGTTTTGCCTGCTTTCTGCTCAATCCATGCTCTAGCACCCCATGACCCTGAATATAAATAAGTTGGGCTAGAAAATAAACAGATGGATGGATATTCATTTTTTTTCTTCATGTGGCTCCTTGAATTAAATGTTGGCATTTTGAGAGTCATATAATTGACAACTGCTGAGATTCTAAATGAAATGATGGCTTAAAATAAAAGATTATTGGTTATAGATACATTTAGAAAATGCCCACAATGTGGCTTATATTTTAGCCTAAAACAGACAAAAGCTGTTAAGCAGAAAGCTTTGTGTGCACTCAGGCCTTGTTTCCACCGCCAGTGGGGCTGTTTATGAGGATCTGTCCATGGTGCTGAAGCTGAAACTCAAGGTCTGGCAGGAAAAGCTGATCAGGAACACGTTAGGGTGTGACATCTGTCTAGCAGTCGAGTTCCGAGGAACTCAATTTCGGCTTATGACCGAAAGATTAATTTCATTGTCAAGCAAAGAGCAGCTGTCTTCCAGGCATTTTATCATTTGATTACTAAGTTTGACAAAGTCAGTCTGAGCCCTGTAGATTCAAAATCAGTAATATTTATAAACGACTTAGATAAAAAAGACACACTGTCTGTGTCATTGTGCACAGACTGCAAACTGTAAGCATCATCCTCTCTAATAGATCACAGATTACCTACAGTATTGCCACAGACATAGTCAGTCAGATACCATCAATAGGGATTAATTGTGGTTGCTTCTCACAGAAGTCTGAATTTCAACTACTAAATCAAAAAAGCAGATTTTCACCAAGTCACCTGTTTATGACATACATCTGCAGACCAATAACAAGCTGCAATAGCCCTGCAATTACTCTTTTTTGTGTATCTTGTAATGTTTTTGTTGAGACTGTGTCAGAGATGTGTTGATTTTATGTATTTGGATGGTCAAAACACCTTTCAGCAGCAGTTCAATACAAATTACAGCTCAAAAATTACCTTGGAATGCAATCAAAACACTTGCCTGAAATGTTGTCCACAAAAACTGATTATACGCTTCACAAAGATGCTGTAGGATTAATTGATTGCACAGATGTGCTGTATCAAATAAACTGGCAACACAGCAACTCCAGTGTCCTGGAACCACCCAAATCCACACATGCACTTTTACTCCACTGACACAGATTTATGTTATATGGACTACAGGGGACAAAGTAGTACAAAACATGTCATGGACAACACTTCCTGTCAAGATGCTTAGTTATGTCTCTTAGGTGCAGCTGCAGCTTGTAGGACATACAGTAGCTCCATATGTTGTGGACAGTCAAGGGTGAATCTCCAAAATATACAGCATGAGTAAGCATCTTCTCTATGGCACATTAGCCATTTCAGATACAGGAAATCCAGTACATCATCTGCCTGAGCAACCTTTTGCATTATAGGTCACAAGGACTATGACCCGAGGTAAGAACATAACAGCAAACCGTGAGCACATTCTGACAAATTGATAGGTTTGCAACACTTTTGAAAGAATACACAACTGCAAGACAATTAGCAGTTAAATTGATTAAAACAAAACTAATTAAGACTAATTTTTTTTTAATGCAACACACATTTCGAACCAGACACATGCCATAATACAGGCCAGCCAAAGCTGCCAAAGATTGTACTCCAGAAACAAATTTGTTCAATTAGGGCAGCCCTAATGAATAAATGAGCAACTTTCGTCTACCGAAGCCATTAAACACTTGGCCTTGCACAATGTCATGATCTTACACTAAACTAAAGGAACCTAGTGTGATATGGCACATTGGCATGTTGCGTTTATGATTTAAAAAAAAACAATTTAAGAGGAACAACAAATTCACTATACACCATGTGGGATACCATACTCGCTATCTTTTTTTGATGCATTTGAACTGAGACCATTGGAGACTACGTTTCAAGTCACAGCAACGTGTGTCATTCTAAAGCGAGGGAAGACATCATCCCAACCATAACAGTTCGTAATAGATGAATGCATACACTTACCATCGATTTGGGTGTACAGAAGTCCACAGAGAAATAAATACTGTAGAGGACCCATTCTGGCATATTGGCCCCGTCAGCTATCGGCGCATGAAATCCTCCTCAAGCGAAATAAACAATCAACTAATCAATCGATCCTGTTTCACGACTTCGTGACAATTTACTGTGTTAAGTTAGTGAACTAAAAGAACCAAATCGGTGATTGTAGCAGCTGAAAAAAAAAAAACTCATTCACGGCTGATCTTCCTCTCCAAGAGCGCACCAGTAAGCAGTGGTCTGTCGACTCGCCGACACGTTGGAAATTTCTGCAGTCACCAATCGGAAACATCACCGACGCCCAGAGACACTCCAGTCACTGACGGTTCCCCTATCCGAACGCATTCTTCTGACACCTTACCGGGTCCGACCGCACGGAAACGCATCCATCCTCACACGGGACAAGTTGGGAGATGAAAGGTGGAGACGGGATTCAGTCAGAGGTGAGTAGCTGCACGGTGCAGCACAGAGCAGCCCCTCCTCTCCACTCCGTTGCCCTGGGAGAAACTAACCGGCGAACATAACAGACACAACAGATCTCAACACTAAAACTAAGCAGCACTTTGCATTCTGGGCAATTATGTTGATAATGGTGCTCCTAAGTGTGTCTTTTCCCATTTTTCTTCCAGGCAATTTAACACAAACAGCTGATCAATTCAGTTTTTTTGCAGCATGATCAATGTGTATTTAAATGAAAACATAATGGCCATTTTGTTGGTCACGTTCTTTCATTTAAAAATGAGTGTTTCTGTATTTTGTTTTTGTACCTTCATTTGATCCTTATATTAAAACACACAGCCTCATGACACTGTTATTGTAAACACACAAAGGGCAGTCAGCTGGATTTACCTTCACACATTCAGTTAATCAGGATAATCCAACAGAAAGAAAAGAAGCTAATGGTATGCAACATTGCAACTGTAACTTGATTTCTGTCTCTGGAGCCATTTTGATTGTCCAACAAACAAACACGCCTGCTCTGTTTTTGTAGATCTGATCTCATATGGGCTTTCTGTATTATTATTTCCGTCCTTTTTTTTTTCTTTTCTCCTAAGCCTTGTGTACACCATGCATCCTGCCACAAATAATGCAATGTGTCAAGTTAAAGAATTTAAACAAATCCCCCCTACCCACCCTCCGTTTTACCAGGTGAGACTTTATTGTCATGTTTAGGGTTGATTTTTTTTTTTTCTTTCACAAAACAGCTGTAAAGAAATAGCACTTCATTGCCGCCCACAGCCTGAGGTGCTTTTACTGCATTGTCATCAATACTGCTCAATATTGCCAATAGCATTTTAAATGCAGTGCTTTGTCGTGAGACGAGAATGAGAGGGGCCGTTTCAGGTGTTATTGATCCAGAGGGTGAGATTAAACCATTTTTGGCATTGTGTTCACAGCAGTAGCTCGTATAGTAATTGTGGATGATTGCTAAATCGAGCCTGTGTAAAGGGGTTGTAAAGTGAACCCAATCATTTAAATTGGATAGATCTCATCCATCAAGAGAATGATGTTTCCAATAGAATTTCCCTGTCAGATTGTTCTTATGGCGGTTCCACCCAGGTCATAGTGAAGGCCTCTTTTCCTCCCTAGCTTTTTGTTTACGCTTTAATAATGCACACATGGCTTACAAACAAAGCAGATTCAGACCTAACAAAACAGAAGTGCAGGAATATCTGGCATTTGTGAAAAAAAGGAAAACGAAGTACTGCATTTCCGTTTCACAAAAACTACAATGCAGTAGAGGATAAAGGTAACTGGACACTGCCTGTTTTTCAGGTTTTATGCAGAGGGTGACCTTAACCAATTGCACGTCCTGTCTTTCAGAAGTGCAAAGAGATAATAAATAGGCTTTTGAAAAAATGAATAACCTCACAAGATCCATCAAGGTGAACTTTAATGATCTGCGAAGGAAACTTCAAGAACACGTAAGTGCTAATTGTACCAAATGACTTGATGCACAGTGATGCTGCTATTCATCATAAGCACTTACTGTTGGAAAATAAATGTTGTTATCAATCTCATATCTCTTCCCACAGACAATCGGTAGAGTAAGTAATGGACATAGAGGAAGACAGCAATGGAGATAAAGCCAAAATGGTCAGGGCAGTGTCTGAATGTAAAGGAGATGTTAAAATATTCAGTCTAGATGCTGAAAAAAATGATGAGTAATAAGCTTATCCAGTGACACAAATAAGAGTTATGAAACTCACATGTTGGAAGTTATTGTATGCAACACAGACAGCACCTGCTAATACAAATGAGAGATTTTAGAGTAACGCATTGACATGTTATGGAATTTGGTTACATCTGTTAGGCTAGTTCATTTTTAACATTTAAGAGTTGATTATATTGCACAGCAGTGTTTTATACAAGGCTAATCATTCAATACAGTAAATATATATTATATATTGAACCAACAATTGAAGAAAACAATGCATTCTATTCAATCTGCACAAAAGTGTTGCTGTGTTGAGCTGAGATCTTCAGTTTGTGTGACCATACAGTAACACATGTAATTCTATATCAGTGATAGTTTTTATGTCATCTTCTTGAAAATAGCCCTAAATATTTCATATTAAGTAAAATCGTGTAATCTTGCGATAAAAAAACAACAGATGTTAAAGTGTACTCCGCTCTGCTGCTTTTGCTCGTTGAACTTAAAACAAATGAACGGACAGCATTATTTAATTGAAAAAATTGAACACTGATTTGCATAAAAAGTCAAAAAAAAGTGTAGTTTTCTACTGATATTCTCTGTCAACTAACACAAAATGTCTCGACTGTCTTCATGATATGCTGAAGCCTTTTACGATGTGTTTAATGCGCAAGTTGATATCACGATGTTGATAAAAAAATATATATATCCCGCAGCCCTAGTCCTTGCCACACTTACATTGTATACAATTAGACACCACTATGTCTGATTATTATAGTATTTTTCAATATAGTGGAATTCTGAATACATACCATACATTACAGAACTGGATTTACTTACACTGGATTGGAAACTAGGTATTATATATCTGGGAAAAGCACGTTTATCTATATGGTTGTTAGATTGAAAATAGCATCAAAATGGAGAAATCCAGGAGAAAACGGCATGTAGCTTAAGTAACTGTGTAATGGCATTTTATGTCTAGCATAAAGTCAAAAAAAAGGGGAATGTGCGTTTATTGAGCGAGGTGATGTGATGTTTATCTTTTAAGTTGAATGTGATAAGAGAGACAGAGAAAGGACTCCAGCTCTCATCACACACTGAGACGGACATGTTTCCAGGCAACGTGGGACTCTGCTGCCTTTCTCACACAAACCAAAATCAAAAGGGCTACTGGCTCTCATCAATCTCTCTCTCTCTCTCTCTCTCTCTCAGCTTCTCTGTTGATCACACATAGGAGAGAGTGTCAAGGTCACAAGTTTTGCCCGCACCATTACCTACTCATAACCGTGTTTGTCCAAGCCAGGAGTGCTGGAGGTAACAGATGGTGTGTGTGACAGTGTGTTCAACACCATGCATGCTCTGCCTTAGTGAGAGTAGACAGAGTAGACATGTGTCCTGACCACAAAGCCCAAACCTGTATACAAGTGCCAAAGCTCTGTCTAACAGCTTAGGGTGTTCGGTCCACTGGATGCCTGAAACAGCAGCCTTGAAATGTACACCAATGATTTGACTATTTCCACATTATGTACAACTAGACAAATGTAAAAAATCCCAGTGAACTGCACGTTTTGTCATAGCCACACTGTATCACACAGCATTTTAAATTACAGCATCAAAATATATCAACACTGTTGTTGTGGATGGGTTTATTTCCAAAGACAATTGTTGAATGTTTGCTACTTTTTGACCACCTGATAGCTGTGTATTTACTTAATGTATACTGTAAAAACAGTGGAATAAACAGCATTTGCACATCGTTAACCCTGTGAAACGGTTGCGGTTTTAAACATGTGGTTAAAGCTACAGTGTATAGTTTCTGTCGCCCCCATGAGGAATTCTGAGTAATGACAACAACAATGTCGGCACATCCACATGACGCAAGCCTCGGGTGATCGCTCAACACCCGCACCCCTTCTCCACGCAGTTGCTAGTTGCATTTATCCCGTCAAATCAAGGAGGAAACGGAGGATTAGAAAAAAAAGTACTCTTTAGAAGAGGTAATTATCTTGTAATTTTCATGTCCTCTTTATCTCCAAAGCTGAACGCTGCTTTCTCAGTGGTGACATAACGCATCATTCGAGCTTCTGAGTGTGAATGTCGCAGAACAACAACATTTTCTAAACAGTCTTATTGTTATAGTCTTAATTAGCTTTGTATCAACTCATTTGACAATGGTTTGAATGTTGGGGATTGGCTATGTCAAAGACAAATGTAATCCGGCACAAAATATGTTCACCTCAAAACGTAACTATGAATGAAGTTTTGTTGTATAGGAGTGTCATTTTTAGGAGTCATTCAGCATACGGTAAGACATCCAATTAAGCCATACTTGTATATCTTTAAACTACCCGGCCCCTTTCCCTTCATTGTGCTCCAATATCTCATTTCATCAAAGAAAGACATCAAATACAAGATAGAGGAAAGTCTATGTTGTTCAATTGTGACTGTAAGATCCATAGAGTAATACTTCTCACATAAACATTAAAACCAATCAAAGGATTTATAGTATTGCCTATCTTACTAAGGCTACTGGTTTCAGCTCATTGTTTTGGATTGTCGATCAATGAGTCACTTTGGCTCTCAAATTGCTCCATAAAGTTGTACTGTATTGAACTCTAAATTGCTCCGCATGAGATCAATTATGCTGTAATGTATTGTATAATCCAGCAGTTGCAGTGTGCTTTCTAACAAATGCAACATGAAGTAGTCAGAGGCTAAGGAGCATATCCCTATGGGGGATTTCCTGCTTGAATAGTCCCAGCACAACACTCCACAGTAGACTTTGGAACCAAGTCCTGAAAATTGATGGTCACATCTTACATGACCCCCTATAATTGGACAGTATCACTGTGACACTGTTAAGCCTTGCAGAGTAGAAACAACACAAGTAGGCTCAAATGTCTGGTCACCTGCTGAAAGTGAATATGCTGAATCAGCTGAAGGCTGCCAGCAAACAAACTTTACTGGCCTTGGTCAGTTAATAACTAGCAGGAAGCGTTTTTATCATCACGTACCAATGGCCTGTTTCACGGACTTACAAAAAGTTGATGAATTTGACACTTTTTACGCTTAGTCAGAAGTTTTCCCAAGCAGGAAACCTTTGTGTTTCTTTACGATCGGCTTAAAGAGATATTCTGCTGAATTAAATCCAGCTCTGTGTCATGGCAGTGTGGGCAGTGTGCCAGAGCACGTAGCTCCCCGTAGAGCAGAGCAATGGAGGTCTGCTGAAACCCGGTGGATGACGTAAACGTACTGCTCAGCTCTTCTGTACATTGTTCATCTTAACACACTGGCCACACAAAGATGACACAGAGTTGGGTTAAAATTGGCAAAGCATCCCTATAAAAAGAGTTGGAAAAAGATCATCTGCACCAGCACCATGCATTAGTTGCTAGAGTTGTCAAGTTGCTAAATTTAAATTATTAGTTTAAAATGTAAATATAGTACACTGCAACAAATTTCCCCATTAAATTACAGTAAAGAGCTGGCAGTTACATTTACTTGCTCTTTCCTTTAATTCTACAGTGTATCTATTGTAAAGTATAACCACAGTTTGTTGCTTTAAAGTTTTTTTATGGTACTCTGCTGTAGAATAGAAAGCTCTACGGTAAGATGTAATCTGTTTGTTTGCCATTACACTGTTATTTTAGTGTTCCTATCTCCATTATCAATTTACTGTAAAATGTATTTTAAAAGTAGTATTGAATGTGTTCTTCACAGTATAACATAGGTAAAGCTTTAGATTTAAAATGTTTACATTTCAAAACAAAAACCCTCAAAAAATTCCTTAACCCTCATGTTGTCTTCGGGACAAATTTGACCCGTTTTCAAAGGTTTTTTTTATATCAGAAATAAAGGAAGTCAAAATACGGATGAAAAATGTTGGACAAAGTGGCAAAATCAATGAAAAAACAATAAAAAAATACCAAAAAATACAAGAACTTCATAAAAAAACTTTGTAAAAGCAACAAAAACGCTGAAATAAGAGGAAAAAAAATGTTCATGGTCAATGGGAAGACACAAGAACACAAGGGTTAATATAAAAATGGCTTAATCAAGCAATGGCCTTGGGCTGTATTATCCATTGTTATACTGCTCATTTTAGTCTAACTTATTATATATATCTATCTGTAAAAATTCTGTTTATAGTAATAGCCATCTGTATATATATATTCATAGTACATATTCACCTGTAAATCTTGTTCACAATACTTGTTATCTATATTTAAATTATGCTACCGACTCTTGCTTCTTTGCTCTAATTACACATTCAACTTAATTTTTAACGTCACTTACACTGCAATATTGTTTCTCTCTGCTGACTGCCCTTTGTGTTTTTTGCTGTTGCTGCTATGCTGCTACTGTAACGACAGAATTTCCCCGTCGTGGGATGAATAAAGTATAATCTAATCTAATCTATATATTATATTCATAGGACAATCTATCTGTAAAATTCTGTTTATAATAGTATTCATTTCTATATTTATTCAGTACATATCCATCCTGCACTTATGGAACCAGTGTATATCCTGCACTTACTGCTATTGCACTTCTGGTTAGACCCAAACTGCATTTCGTTGCCTTGTAGCTGTACATATGTAATGACAATAAAGTTTAATCTAATCTAATCTAATCTAATTAGTCTTTTATTCAAGCCAATGAAAAATCAAACACAACTCATACATAGAGATAAGACAATGGCATTTGGGAAAAATCCATAAAAACAACATAGGCTTATATTGCCACACGAAAATACATTTGCTAAAAGAAAACACATTTATGTACCACATTATATTTAAAATCAACAACTTACCTGGAACTGCACAATTTGACTGAACCGAACTTAACTGAAGAACATGAACATCTTGTGTGGCCATGGGTTGCTACACAAATCTCCACTCAAAGTCCAAGATGTTTTTGATGAGGATTGCCACATGGGGATTCACACCAGTTTATGGACCAGCCTCCCATCCTATTGACACCCCCGTCCCTGGAGGCCTTCATTTGTTTAACTCTCTGGGATGATTCCAATGAAGTGCCTAAAAATGTAATAACAGAGAAAGCATGTCATATATTAGGTGTGGTGGGTTAGGGTTATTTGCACATAAGACAGAACCACATCATATTTACTAAATAAACATTCAAAAATGTTTTCTCATGAAAATGACCTGTGTCTTATAATCATGAGAAAATCAAATAACTTGTAGAAATTATTTCATAATAATGAGCAACAGACAAGCTGTTAACATTCTGACAGTATTTGAGCTGTTTAGTTCATATTCATTGTGAACCATTAGGAGACATTGGTATTTTGGAATTTTTTATTACTTTTCAATCAGTGTTAAGCAGACTTTGGTCTTACTAAACTACAAATATAAAAATGCTATCCATAAGTTATTTTAGAACAGTTAAGACTCTGCACCCTTATCGACAAACATAGCTCTGGACATCTGTGTTTTTCAGAGTACAGGGCACCGGCCTTCAGCTGGTAATTTCTGCTTCATGGAGGACACATACAGAATTAATTGAATGAAGTCATATAACTGAAAAGCATAGTAATGAATAAAATGAATAATAATATGTTTAAATGAACACTACAGAAGGATATATGAAATCATGCTTAAATGTAAGTTTCCCATTACAAATCTAAAATGAATATCCTACAAATATTCTACTGACATCAAATGATGATGCTATATACACTAACCAAAGGTACCACCAATGCATCCCAATTAGTCACAACAAGGAAGAAATAAAAGCAAATTGCCAACTACCTAATGATAACTTGCCTACTAAACATTAGGATGAACACAACCAGTTAATAAAATACAAGTTCAACACACAACCAGGATACAGCTGAACACAATTACCTTGATAACTTAACTTTTGGAGCAGGATGGTTGCGGATGTGCGAGTAGTATGTGAGCCAAGTAGGTGATGGATGCTGTCAATCACTGTGCTGGCCCGGCATAGTTACTCACAATCATTTCTCTAATTTTTCTTTTTCTCTTCATCTTATTTTTTGTACTCTCTGGTGTAATATTATATGTTTCCAATTACTCTCTTCATGAAGCGGTGGGGATTTTAAAGGAGTTGTGGGCGGACTCAACCTGGCTACTGAAAATGAAGAATGTACTGTACTGTGTTACAGCACCTTACTTTTATTATTTTGTTCCTCAAATGCCTCAACATTTACAGGATTCCACTGTATTTAGGAAGAACGGTCAATTACTGTTAAGTCAATCCCGTATTTTTACTGTAATTTGTTACAGTGTATAAAGTAAGAAGTACCGGGAAAACCATGAAGTACCAGTGTTTTCTGGATTGAGACTGTTCTTTAAATCTGAAAGTGTACCATACCTCTCGGGACACTTTTGAAGTAATGGGCAGAGGACTCTTCAAATCAAAGCTAGACATCACAAGATGTCTCTTCTCAAGAGATGTAGTTTTCTTTCTTGGATATGAGTGGTGTTGTCAATGCATCACTATCACTTTGTTCCCTTGCAGTGGACACATTGCTTCCACTGTATACCTTCACGCTCCACAAAACAACATTGAACTCCCGACACACCTTGCTAGAGTGGAGTGAAGAAATGCCCTGTCCTACCAACTCCATTTAAATGCTTTCAAGGTGAAAAAGGCCCTATTCAGCTTCTTGAAGTGGAAGCGCTACTTTGGGGGACATTAGTGAGGTATCTCTCAAGCGATATAGACTTGTAAGAGAAAGAAAGGGCTTCTGTTTAATCAGGCGCAAGGACATTTACACCATTTGTTTTTTCCTCTGGATGAGCACAGGGCAAAAATAGAAAACAAGGAAGAAAATGCTAAGAGCAATATGAGGGAGAAACCCAAAGGAAGCATTGTGCTCTTAACATTTTCAAAATGGCAGATAATAGACTTCTCCCATGCGTGTAAACATTGCATTTCCATAGAAATGGCCTCTTTCTGTGCCTCAAACGGGAAGTCATGGGTGAAAGAGTTATGCAGCACTCACCTCTTAATCTTGTTAGTTGTTTCTAAAACTGCACTGGGTCTCTGGTTTAACAAAAAGCAAAACATGCAGTAAACAGAGTCTAAAAGACAGCGTGCACAGACAACAGTATGACAACAGTAAGGTACTTTCAATCATATAGATTGATCTGACAACAGGCCCAATGTAATGCTTAGATTACCTCCTTTTATTTCAACATGTTGTAATGTTCCATTTTAGAAATGTGTTTAATTCCATCACAGTATGAAGTCACATGTATATTATGAATACAAAACAAAGGGTGGACCTTAGGTTTATACATATTCATAATTCAAATCCAACATTTAAAATGCAAAATATATCTACAGCATATCTGTAAACACATGGCTTGCCACATTTCATCATTGCCTGTGTTGCTGTGTTCTTGCTTCTGATTCTCTTTCTTTCTGTTCTAAGCAGTTGATAAACCGTAATATGCAACTTTTTAATATAGTATTCTCTAGAAGATATTTTTATGTATGTGTTTTTTAGATACATAACTTTCTAAATGTGAACCAGGAGATGTGTTCAGCAGAAGCTGATCCTACCTGTGTATGAACAACATGGCTATGTAAGTCATTTTAAAGTATCTAATGTAAAGTATTTGGTCATTTTCAAAATGAAATAGCATATGACAATCTGATGTTTTGATGTTACTTAGCACACCAACCAAAATCTCAAACTGAGGTTAAAAGAGTGTTATCTTTCAACCAAGTAATATATTATTTGACTGTTTATTGTTGATAGAGTAAAGTATAGTTGTATTGGATGTCAATGTAGAAGATTATTCCTTATCCATTTTCCCCATTTGGACAACAATAATTTATCTGATGATCATTGAAGTGAGTGATTGCAATTTGTAGATTCTTATTAGTACAATAAGCCATTCAAATGTTTGTGTTTTCCATCAAATCCTAACAATGCACTTCTGATAATTTATGAGTTGTAGTAATAAATATAGCTCAGTGATTCCAATTCATAAGGAGAGAGAAAAATCTAATTAAAGACATTTTTCATTTTAGAGTGGTGTGGGACTTTATGCCATAATTGGTGCATCTGTCTGTAGCAGCACACTCTTGAGAACATAATACCTCAACAACAATACATGCCAGAAACCTAAGACTTACACCACAGGTTTCCCCTAGAAAACTGTTGTGCACTCCTCGATGGTGCTCTGATTAGATTTTAGAGGACTTTTTGCGCATACATTTGCATATCGGTGAGGAAAACTACGTTCATTTTAGACTACCTTCAGGCTCAAGAAACACATCCATTTCTGCGGACATGGTTCTCTCCTGGATGAATGGTGGGCTGCTCAATTAACGGGGTCCCATGATCCAAGCAGAAGAGTTCAGGTGAGTCAGGGAGTGGGAGTAAGAGGGACAGTGAGTTTGCCCGCCGATTTTGCGCATCACTTCCAACTCTATATTTTCTGGTCACTCACACCGTGTGTCCCTGACCTGTAGTCATGAGGTTTCTAGGCAGTGAGCGAAAGAATGATATTGTGGATACAAGTGTCTGTGGGTTTACGACCTCACTCTGCGTGACAGGGTGAGGGATTTAGTGATCCGAAATAACCTAGATGCTACCTCCCATGGGCAGAAACTGCTAAAGTAGTTCAGGGCGCACCCAGGGCCAGCGTTGTATCCAGCAGGAAATATAGTGCAAACATTTCTTTCTGTAATAAAAACTTATTGATGAACTAATTTACTTAAATACTTAAAAAAAAAAAAAAAAAACAT